>NW_028234441.1:13846615-13859115 GCF_977035675.1 Penaeus japonicus
AAACAATAGAAATAAGAATGAAAATAATAACAACGAATGTATTATGATAATGATAGTAATAATAATGATTATGATGATAAGAATTACAAAAAATAATGAGGATAATAACAAAAAGAGCAATAACAATAATAATAACGGCGATGATAATACTAATAATAAAAATGATAATAGCATTAATGATAATAACGATAACAATAACAGTAATAATAGTTATAGTAATAGTAGAAGTAATCATATAATGATGATATTAGTAATGATCAATGATAATGAAGAAAGTGGTGATGATGATAGTAATGCTAATAGTAATAACAATAATGATGATAGTAATGATAAAAATAATAATGATGATGATGATTGTAACAAAAACAAATAATGATGTTAATAAAGATAATGATATAATAATATTGATGATAATAATTATAATTATGATAATTATGATAATGATAATGTTTGTACTGATATCAATAATAGTAGTAATAATGGAAATGAAAATAATGATGATAATAACAATAGTGATAGTTAATATAAAAAAAATACTAATGTCAATATCAAATTATTTAAAAATAAATCATAATATTGATATTTATAATATTAATAATGATAATGATGATAATGATAAAAATACTAATAATGGAATGATGATAATATGATAATGACAATACCAATGATAACAACGGCTTCTACAAAAATAACAACGAGAAGTAATCTCTATCGTCCTTAACATATTTTTGTGTTAACCTCTTTTGAGAGTGAAATTGAATATCCAATCTGAGTAAATATTAAAGATATACCTCAATGGATCTACATCTTTCAAATCATCGGCCATATTTATATCAGTTAGCCCTGAAATCTACCAATTTTCTCTAAAGCTGCTGAAACTATGATAGCCTCCATCACTATCATGAAAAACTATATTCTAAATAAAGCTTTCATTATATACACAAATATTACCATATCGTTCAGTTTTTTCCTTATACTAAAAGAATAGATAAGTAAATAATTTTTACATAAGTTTGTGCTTAAAATTGCCCATTTTCTCTGAACTCCTAGTCAAAGAAAACGGCGGCCCACGTGAAGCCTCATGGAGTGTAAACAACGTCTGTGATCAGTGGACAGTGATGAAAATGAGGTCTTTTATTCCAAATATCGTGAGTAATTGTCACAAGTGTGATTTCTAAGTATATATGCGACGCATATCCACCACATGGATCCTGGGTCGATCTATTTTTCAGCCTGTAATGGGAGAGGAGAGTGATTTTAGGAAGGGGGTCAGGACAGTGTGGGTTTGAATCGAGGTTGATTTGCCTCCCTTTTTATTAACGTGTTATTTGTGAAATTGAGAGTGTTAGGGGTTATTTTGGGTGTTTTTGGAATAATTTAGGAGGTATTATTTGGCTGATATGTCCATAATGATTGCTACGAAGAGGGACTATGAGACCAGGCCATACCAGATTGAAGGAAAATTCTTGTGGAATTTTCTAATCTCTGCCCCAAGAGATGATACATTTGCAGTAAAAAGAAAATTTAAAACATTCATCTCTCGAGCAAGGACTCTAGTTGTCACTTCAATAATAACCTGTTGATAGGCATCATCAACACATACGGAAAATGCTAATTCAGAGACATTATTAGGGTTGGGTCCACCCTAAGAGTCAGAGGCAGATCTAAGATGTGAAAATGGTTCAGATAGGGTTTGGAGCGGGTAGATTTATGGATGCCAAGCACCGAAGCGTTGCTATCTCGAGGGATTTTTAGTATTTTGTAAGTGTTTTCAAAGCATTTTGGAGTAATATGTTTTTACACTGTGACCTAAATTACTGACATATTTCTGCTTATCAAATGTTCATCTGTTGTTGGGTTGCTATGTGCCACACTACGAACCATGATTGGGATTGGGACGTGTGATGATTTGTAGACCAGGCAGGGGGTCAAGGAGCACCAAGGTATAAGAGTGGAACCCCTAGATATTGTATGTGCTTGAAGACTTTTGATTTATCAATTATTAGTATTTTTTTTTCTTTTTTTTCACCTAACAATGCCCATGATATTCATTTAGCCTTTCCTTAGTATCAGTGTCAATATTATTGGTATAGTATCTTTGCAGTGGCAATCATTGCTGGACTTTTTCAAAATTTGACAAGCCATTTACTTTTTCTAACTAAAATGATCTAAAAGTGAGGGTTTAGGTAGACTGTAGTTGTAGAACTAGTGTTATTAAAGCTATAAAACTCCATGCTGTCAAGTGACCACCCAGCATTCGGGCCAACCCTTGCCGTTGCATGTATTCTTTCACATACTACCTAAACTTATTTTGTTAAAGAGAAATTATTAGACATTTTTGAAGTTCCCAATTCTTAGTCCATACTATTTCTATGTCGAATTTTGAGTGAGAGAGAGTTAGAGTGAGAGTGAGAGTGAGAGTGAGAGTGAGAGTGAGAGTGATTGTAAGTGTGTGTGTGAGAGAGAGAGAGAGAGAGATGTAACAGAAGCCATTATCTCATTGCGGACTGGGAGCCTAACGACCTAACTGGCACTCAAGATTGGCAGTTTACAACGCTGGTGGCACTGGCTAAAATTATAGGGATGGGGAAAGTGTTTTCTCCACCCTCCAGGTAACACAGACTAGCCCAAATAATATTTTTCCATATATCTATCACAAAATGTGGCTTTAAGCTGACTTTGGAACCCTGTCGCTCTGGTGGTAGCACTGTTACAGCCATAATACTTCTTGACTTTGTGCATGTTTCAACTGCATGCAGATCCTGATGTCGTATCACGTATACATTGACACCTGTCTTTTAAGACTAATCGGTGCCATTATGTATATCATGACATCCATACTCACTCAGTGGGTTAATGTATCTATAGAATAGAGTAAGAGAGTGATATACTGATAGATTATTCTTTTATAAGTTTGACCACAATAATTAATAATTATTCTAGATATTAACCCACTCACGACGGGGGCATTCCAGCCTTGAATGTCACAATGCTGGGGCTTTCGAGCGCTTAAGCCTAAATCAATTAAATGGCTGGCACAATATTGTGCCGCCCGGCCACTGGGCTTTTGAATGAGCGGTACAGTAGTGTACCACCCGTCCAGAGAGGGTTAATGTATTAGATGTAGTTAATTTCTTTCATGTCCTACTGCTATGAATTAGCAGTAGTGTTCAAGTTATGATGTACAGATCCAAAACTTCTCATTTCTAATTGATGTTCAATAAGGTCGGAAGGGTAATATATGAAACCAAATTGGATGGTGGAAAAAAAGAACACTTGAGTTATTAAACCTCAGAAAGAGTAAATGTCCAGAGACCCAGCTTACATATGAAGCCTTTTTTTCCCTTGTGTCTTACAGGAGGACCCAGCTGATTCAGATGAATCCAGTGATGAAATTCCCCCAGGTGGTGTGTTTCCCCTGGGGGGAATACAGGCCGCGGATGATGACGAAGATGAAGATGAGGGCAATGACATTTCCAACGATGAAGATAATGCTGATGCAGACTCCAATGACGAAGTGGATGGCAGCGAAGATCGGCCTGAAGTAGTCCCGAATGGAGTGGAAAACGGCAGTGAAGATAATGCTGAAGTTGAGACCAATGGGCATGCTCATGACTCCAGTGAAGAGCTTGAAAATGACAGTGATGCCAATGACAGTGACAACGAGGAAGAGGATGATGATGATGATGACGATGAAGACCACGACGTTGAGGATGATGACAATGATGATATGGACCACGTGGATGACAGTGACATTGATGATGATGAAGAGGTATGGTCACTGCTGATTACATGTGACTGTAGTGATTTTTATGTTTAGTTGATGTATTCATGAGTCATTGTGTTTTGTGAGAGGGAGAAAATTTGATTTTGCTCTATAGGCTGTTGATTAAAATTGAACTGAAAGGGCAACCAACTTCTAATATTTCTTTTATTAATTTAGTTATATTGATTGTTATTCAGAATGAAGATTTTGTTTTATTATCTGGTATATATTTGGTATAATTCATATCTTATGTTTTTCTTTTACAGGACTTTGTAGAGATGGAAAGTGACTCAGAGGGAGATGTAAGTCATTTGAAAGTATTCTTTAATTTGAATTTATGATATTGGAAAAAAAAAAATCATCAGGTTCACCATTTCACCGTAGTTGAATATAATCTAATATGAATATGAAATGAAGCACTTTCGCTGTAAGAAAGGTTTATTTCATCTTTCTGAACATGTTTCTTTTAATTTTCGTTTATGCAATACTCTGTCTGGTTTTGTGTTTTGATATTATGCTCACCACAACTCCTGCTGTCAATTTACCACAGCCATCATAGAGCTGTTTTAACTCCAAAATTCAAGACCATTTTGAAAGACCTCCTCTTCTCTTGAAGACTCATTTTTCCTTCCCTCTCCAGTTAGACAGCGACTCCAGTGCAGGGGAAGACGCGACGATGGAAAGCCTGTTTGGCATTCAGCCGAACGTCAAGGAAGTTAATGCTCCCCCAGACTACGAGGCCAAGTCGGGCATTGTGGGTCTGTCTTTCCATCCAAAGCGCGATCTCATCTCTGCAGCCACCATGGATGGGGACGCTATAGTGTAAGCTGGCTTGTGTGTTGGTGTTTTTGTGGGAGTCTGGTTGCCTGGGGTGGAGGGTGGGGGTGGCAGTGAAGATGAAGGTGGGAGGGTGTGGAGGGTGGGGATGGCAGTGAAGGTGAAGGTGGGAGGGTGTGAGGGTGTGGAGGGTGGGGGTGGCAGTGAAGGTGAAGGTGGGAGGGTGTGAGGGTGTGGAGGGTGGGGATGGCAGTGAAGGTGAAGGTGGGAAGGTGTGAGGTGTGAGGGTAAAGGTGAGGGTGAGGGTGAGGATATGGGTGTGGGTGTGAGTTAACCCATTGACACTGGATGGTATATACACATGTGAAAAGGGTGAGTTTTAGAACAAGGATGATTTATACAAGAAGAAAAATTATTTATTAGGTTAGTTAGGTAGACAAGACTGAAGTAAACAAGGGAGTTAATGAGAATAAGATAGAAAGGAAAGCTAAAGGACATAAACTGTTAAATAGTAATCTGAAGCATCATTGGACACAAATGATACAATGATCTTATCTTTACAGTTATGAGTACAGCCTGGAAGGTGTAAACGAGGTTGCAAAATTCTCACACCACAAGGAGCCATGCAGAGCTGTCAGTTACAGCGAAGATGGAAAGACTTTGTATACCATAAGCAAAGACGGTTCATTGGCTTTAGTTGATATCCAGAATGCATCTATTAAGCATCACTTCAAAGAGGCTCATGAGTCTCCAGTATACAGCTTTGTTTCCATCACTGATAAAATGTGTGCAACGGGAGATGACGATGGCACAGTCAAGATATGGGACCTGAGGACAAAAAAATCTGTGCTTGATTTCAAGTGCGGAGAAGGGACGGTATCTTCCTTGATCACAGACGACTACAAGAAATATGTTTGTGCATCACTGGTTGATGGGTCTGTAGCAGGATTCAATATCAAAGGAAAGCGGTTGGAAGTGCAGGTTAGTTTACTCTGTGCTTTCTGTAACTTTTTTGTCTTCACTTGTTTGATTTAATGACCTGGTTAGTTCTCTTTCTACCTTTTCATAATATGCAGTTAAGATTTGCAGTTCAGCATGGCAAAGGGTGTTAAGATGTCTGTATGTGTAACAGTCATCAAAAGACTTAGAAAATGATCAGTTCCTATTTCTGAAGAAAAGCATAATGTAATTGTGTGTTGTGCTTTAATCCAACAGTCAGAGTACTACGATTCTGGGTTAAATGCCATGGCCCTTGTGCGTGATCAGTCAAAATTGGTCGTTGGTTCAGAAGAAGGAACGTTCTTCATATTCAACTGGGGAGACTTTGGCTACCATGTTGACAGGTTTTGTGGAGTCAAGGAAGAAATCCACTGCATTCTGCCACTTGCGGACAAGTTACTATTGGCAGGATATGACGATGGAAACATCAGGTATAGTTATTATATTATACTTGTGTTACTACTGGTTGAGAAGAATATTTACACTTTTGTTGTGTTTATTCTGTTTACATTCTTATGTATAACCAATTCATATTTCTTTTGTGATTACTACCATCTGTTCATTTTGCTACAAGTTAACCTCGGCTTGTTTCCCAGGGCTATGCATCTTTATCCTCACCGTTTTGTGGGCATTATCGGTGAGCATCGGGATTTCGGTGTCAGCTGCCTGGTAAAGTCCAGAGACGGGAAGTACATAGCTTCCTGTTCAATGGATGGGCTTGTGCGATTTTGGAACATTGACTATCTGTACAGAAAGAAGATCAATCCAAGACAAAGGGTGAGGCTCCTTGTTATTCATCTTAATTATTCTCTCACTTATGCTATTTGATCCATCAATCAATAGAAAAGGATGATAGTTCATATTGCACCATTTTAGTTTACAAGTTGGAGTAGTTTGATATTTTTGAATGTCTGTTTCATGTGCCTTTGAAATTTTGCATACACTCTGCCTTGTTCTATTATATAACATAATCATCCTTTAACCCATTAGCAGCGGATGGCATAATTTGCTGCAAAGGCAAAGTCAGTCATAGACGCAGATGGCACCATGCCAGACAATGTAAACCAGCCATCCTACTGCACAAATATTTATTTAAAACTGCGACCAATGGGTTAACAGTGGAATTTTTTTTTTTGGTTTCCAGGGTAGTAAAGACAAAAGCCACATCAAGCTGCAGTCCTCGAGGCAGAGAAACCGCTGGGACTTCTACCGAGACTTGCCCAATGTAATGAAGTCAGACGATGAGGAAGGGCCGATCGCAGGTCCCAGTGAGCAGATGGAGGACTCCGATTCTGATTAAGTGTGATTTGGATTCTATCCATGGTGAGACGACTGGAAAAGACTTAGATTCACCTACTAAGTTATAAGGCATCATTTTGGGGATCGGCTTTTCCACACGGTTAATATACGACTTGGATTGTACTGTAATATTGTAAATATATTTCCAAAGCAGGTGAGTAGGTGTTGGAGGCAGATGATGGAAGATGTAGCTGTTGTTTTAAGTTTTTCAATAGGGAAAATATGATGGGGGTTTTAGGCATTTTAAAGAAAGGTGAACGTTTTTTTTTTCCAGTGCTGTAACACTAATGGCTATCTTATAAGATAATGCTATTACTCTAATGACTTAAAATTGTTGCTATCCTGGAATCCATTACACAGAAGAACAAAGACATTATGGTAACAGTTTGTGAAAATTATCCTAGAGTTACAGTATGTGGGTGGTATGGAGAAAGACATTTATTTGTATAGGAAATTCCTTATAGAACCAGATGTTTGGGATATTGTAATTGTTGAGGTGTGCAGCATTATGGAAGTTCAAGCACCATTAATTCCATGGTGCTATAAACAGGATTCTCTTTTATGAAGTAAACCCCAGATACGTAGAATTTGTAAGATGTTTTCCTAATAAAGATAGAATCATTAGTTGTACAGTTAAGTGAATGTAGTTTCAAGAGCATTCACTGAACATGTAAATTGTACATTGAACTTGAATCATGTAAATGTTTGTGTTTTTCTCTCATTTGAAAAAAAAGAAAATCACTTGGTTATCTTGATGCAACAATCCTTGCCTCCCTGTTCTCCCTAGATAGAATTGACAAAGTTGTCTGCGTACAAAAAAGTGTGCTTCTTGTGAAAAGCATCTTGCGACTAGCGCCAAGTTCAGTTACGGGAGAGGAGAATAAAAAGTTGAACTTCAGTATAGCTTGTAAAATAGAATGGCTGTGAATGAGAGATTTTTGTATTCTTATAGAAATTGGGAAGCTTGCATCAGAGTGCTATGTTAACTGTATTGTGAATATCATCATTATTTGTGATATTATTATTGGTATCATTATTGTTATTATCTTTATTATTTTTATTATTATTATTATTATTATTATTGTTATTATTCTTATTATTATTAATTAAATAATTAATTAATTAATTAATTTATTTATTAATTAATTGATTCTATTAAATTGATTTTTTATTAATGTTTTAAATATTTTTTGGGCAGTGTTAATGTTATTGTAAATTATTAATGGTAATGTTATCTTTAATGCTTCATTGTTAACATAATCATCATTGATAATTAGATTTTTTTTATATAGATTTTGGGATATCATATATTTGTCAGTATAATTTATTAATTTATTAATGTGTTTGTTATTGCAAATATTAATATCATCATTATTATCAAGTTGTTATCATTACCTCCAAAAAATAAATATGATTATTACTATCATTGTATATTTAATTATCAATGATACAGCCTACCCTCAATTTAACGGACTAGAAGGGGGAAACCTTGTCGATACAAACGGGGAATCCATAACCACCGCGTGGGCTATTTAATCCAGAACAAGCCGTTCCCCAAACGCAGGTTAGACCATCCTAAATGAAAGCCCTGAACGTGTAAAGAGGGTTTGCTCTTTATTTTCCATACTAGAAACTGCAGTGAATAAGAGTGGTGGCTGTGTCCTATAGTGTGCTCGGAAAATGGAGGGTAAGGGGGAGAACTTTATGCTTGATAAACCCTGCCTTTTTCTTGAACTAAAATGCTCTTGTCTCAAAAAAATTTTCTTCCCTCATATAAGCACCATCTGTTCCCACTCTGTTATAGCCATAAACCATAGCCATGCAGTTTAATGGTGACAGTCGGCAGAATGTAAAGGGATGGGGATTTTAACTTTCATAAGCAAGTTTCTTTGTAATGAGGCCCGTTATAGTGAGTGTAGACTGTATTATATATATATATATTTTTTTTCATATTTATACATCTCAAGGAATATTTAGGTGAATAATATATATATATATATGTGTGATATATATGTCACACATATATATGTATGTGTGATTTTTGTGAAAGTGACTGTATCCTAGACGTAGGTTTTGATAACATTGTATGAATGTGGATTTGTATTCCGTGTTGAAAATATTTATAATTAATATTAAATTGGGGTATTTTTATCATTTAGGAATTGCTTTTATATTCTCAGTGATTTTCTTTCACCATCAACCTTGCTTAATAATTTTGTTTGAATATGAATAGCATACTTTCTTAAAGGATACTCAGCGTCTTTTAAATGATACTGTACAATTTCTGCGTATCATTATAACCATTTCTACAAAGATCTGAACATTTCTGTGGAATAGTTTTCTTTTGTTGAATAATTTTTTTATTCATAAAAATTGCAATTTGATTTCCTCTTGGCTCATCATATCTGTGGAAATACTGTAAATAGATACATAAAGATGTTAAAATGAATATTTTATTTTTTATTTTTATCCTTTTTAGTTGAATATTGAATTAGGATATAATGCTGATGGTTTTCTTTTCCTTCTCTCTATTTATTGAGGAGATAAAGTTTCATGTTCACGAATTTCAGAGGATTTCTTCTTAGCTCTGTTTTGAAGGATTAAACTGCATAACAAGGGATTTTTTTAATGCTTGTACAAACACCAGTAATAATGAACATCAAACTTGGAAAGCCTATATAGACCTTTTTATGCTGTAAAATGTATTACATGTGAGCATATAGTTCAAATTTATGTAAATATAAATAATGAAGATGATAATGTTGGTAGTCTTGATCTGTTCTTGAATTGATGTGAAATATTTTTATTTTTTAATTTGATTTAATTTAATTTTTAAATTCAATTAACAGTCAATCACAGTTACAGCTTAGACTTACAAAGATAACACAGTAAATTGATCTTTATTTAGGCAGCAGCAAATAACTGAATGACTGGTTTGTACCCCAGTGGGTCAGTACCGGAGGCTAATCTGTTCCCCCTGAGAACCTGAGAACAAATACAAACCACTAAAGGCGGCACAAGGACCACGGTGTGGGGAAGATGACCTGTACTATGAACTCGGAGCACGGAATACCTCTGCCAGCATACCTCCTTTGAGTGCTACCACACTCTGTCTCTCTTGTAAATGTTGTTGATAAAAAAGAGAAATCTGAGACTACGAAATTGCAATAAATCAATATGTGTCATCCCATATAATCTCATTATTTTTTAACACAGTGTAAACTGCATAATGAACTCATATGGTGTCTGCACAACAAGTGTCAGGTCATGACAGCCTTCACATGTCATATCAGATGACTGATATACACCCCAAGATATTTCCATACCGTAAAATCGAGCATTACATTAAAAAGTCGTCAGAATTTCAGAGAGTTTGTACAGGATTTGGTAAGTAACCATGAGTGTAAATTAGCCAGGATAGCCACGTGCTTTCCCTGTTGCTGTTCACACGTTAATATAATCATGCTTACTTTCTCATCCTCGCTAGATCCTAGTGAGTTATTTATTTTTCAGTAATTGGATTATTCTGTCCTTATCTAGTAGAATAAAGAGAATAAGATTTAAAATACCTGCACATCCAACACACTTTTATATGGGGTGTATTATTTCTTTTAGTGATTGTTATGAGCCAATAAGAGATTGCAGATGATTATGAAACTGAAGAGAGTGTGAAAAGGAAGGTCAGTTTGTCACATCTACTCAGAGAATATGATAGAGTACACCTTTTACAGAACAAGTAGAGAGTGTACACACACACACACACACACACACACACACACACACACACACACACACACACACACACACACACACACACACACACACACTCACACAAACACTTTTTCTCCCTCTCTTTCTCGGTCTCTGTCTGTCTGTCTGTCTATCTGTCTGTCTGTCTGTCTGTCTGTCTCTGTCTCTGTCTCTGTCTCTGTCTCTGTCTCTGTCTCTGTCTCTGTCTCTGTCTCTGTCTCTGTCTCTGTCTCTGTCTGTCTCTGTCTCTGTCTCTGTCTCTGTCTCTGTCTCTGTCTCTGTCTCTGTCTCTGTCTCTGTCTCTGTCTCTGTCTCTGTCTCTGTCTCTGTCTCTGTCTCTGTCTCTGTCTCTGTCTCTGTCTCTGTCCCTGTCTCTGTCTCTGTCTCTGTCTCTGTCTCTGTCTCTGTCTCTGTCTCTGTCTCTGTCTCTGTCTCTGTCTCTGTCTCTGTCTCTGTCTCTGTCTCTGTCTCTGTCTCTGTCTCTGTCTCTGTCTCTGTCTCTGTCTCTGTCTCTGTCTCTGTCTCTGTCTCTGTCTCTCTCTCTCTCTCTCTCTCTCTCTCTCTCCCTCCCTCCCCCCCCCTCTCTATTTGTGGATCTACAGAACCAGGAATGTTTATTCTCAAGGTTATGAAATCCTTTGAATATATATTACATCAAAATTACATCTTAGTCAGATAAGATTAGATAAGATGAGTCAGCACTCATAGCTGGCAGAGGCCGGGCCGCCTTGAGCATATAGCCCGGGCGAAGCGACGTCTTCGCATATCTGTCTGAACTGAACTGAACTTAGTCTACACTATTAACACTAAAAAGAAAATTCACCATGAAACAGAACCAATATTGAAATCATGCATGCAACAAGGTTCTATTATATACCATGTTGAGTGAATGGAATATTAGATTTTTTAAGGACGTTTTTGGGCCATTGGATGCATGGTTGCATTCGTTGGCCAAGCTGGTGTTAGGACGGACATTCAATATGGCAAGAGTGGCACTCGCCGAAACGAAAGCCGGCCCCGGGCACCACCTTTTCCACGAAGGGGGAAGGGGGGGGGGGGTCCTAGATACAGGACAGAAATTTATAATATATCCTTAATATACTCCACTATAATTTTCTAAGGTGATTAGAAAATTATAGGAGGGAGATTCTTCTGCACGACAAAATATTTTTTGTTTCGTTTAATTAATCAGATTGTGATAACAATGAAACTCTATATTTAGTAGAATCGTTATATTTCTGCAGCTGAGCTGTAGGATATATTTATCGCTGTGTTTCGCTGTACATGTAATTAGGTTTTGATTCATAAGTCTTTTAACACATTTCCTGATGTTTGTGCATCTGTCAAAACAGACTTTCTACGTTAACGCATACATAACACATTTCAGTCTCGAAGTGTCCAGAAAGATGAATATCATTTGGTTTTATTTTTTTCGTCTTCCTGCTGCTGCATTCTTTATCATTTATGCCCTTGTTTTATGATTAATTCATTATATCTTAATATTTTAAATCCTTTCACCCCTTTATAAATCAAAGACCAATTTTTACATTTATTTAACCTTCGTTTTTGTTATGCATTACAGTAACCCCACAATGTTCCTAATTTACTATAAAACGATTTTTCTACTTATTCCCAAATTCGAATTTCCTCTCGTCTTTCGATGAATTACTTTCGATTCTCACTGTGTTGCTTTGCCCCTTTCTCAATTCCTTCTTGTTTTCCTTCCTGTTCCTGAGGCCTTCCTAGCTGTTCCCTGGCGTTCCTCGCTGTTCTTGAAGCGTTCCATCCATGTCGGGGACTGGCACTGGCGTTTCTTGTTCCAGTAGTCCCCGAGGCTGCCATAGGTCTTCGGAGTGCGGTCGTTGTAGTTGAGGGCTTCGCAGATGCGGCAGTAGTGGTAGACGGGCGC
>NW_028234441.1:13911615-13919115 GCF_977035675.1 Penaeus japonicus
ACCTATTCACTTCTCCCACATCGCCACGTGGCACCTATTCACGTCTCACACATCGCCACGTGGCACCTATACACGTCTCCCACATCGCCACGTGGCACCTATTCACGTCTCACACATCGCCACGTGGCACCTATTCACGTCTCACACATCGCCACGTGGCACCTATTCACGTCTCACACATCGCCACGTGGCACCCATGCACGTCTCACACATCGCCTTCTAAGACATGTATCACAGAGCGAACAAAATGAATGAACAAATACGAAAGAGCGCGCGTGAACATGAAAAAAAAATGAGAGCGACCGAGTGAAATGAGAATGACCGAATATGAGAGAATGGGAATGAGAAAATTCATGAGTACGTGAACATGAGAGAGAACGCACAAAAAGGAGAGAGAAGGCACGGAAATGAGAGATTATGAGTGAAGATGAGAGAGGAAAGCAAGTTATGAAATGCTCATACTTATAAATGGCTCTCAACAGTTCCGTTAAACAGCAAAACTTTGACGCTGTCCGTGACAATTCCGAGAACTTCTACGGGACAGTAAGCAACGACCAAATACCTCGCCTTAGGCCTATGCCGTTGGGTTCGCGTTGCATCACAGGCTTATTCATGTTGCTGGAAATTTCCATTTACTGCGGCAAAATGGCGGGAACAGAGAGAGAGAGAGAGAGAGAGAGAGAGAGAGAGAGAGAGAGAGAGAGAGAGAGAGAGAGAGAGGGGTGGGAGTTGATTGGAGACGAGAGCAAGAGGCGAGGGAGAGAAAGGGGACGATTGAGGGAGAAGAGGAGAGAAGTGGGGTGGGAAAGAGACGACGAGAAGAGAGAGAGAGAGATTAGGGAGGGAGAAGAGGGAGAGAGAGAGAGGGGGGGGGGGGGGGAGAGAGTGAGAGGAGAGAGGAGGAATTAGAGGAGAGGAGGAGAGGAGAGAGAGGAAAGAGAGGAATGAATAGAGAGGAGAGAGAACTAGGAGGAAGAAGGAGAAGAGAGAAGCGGATGGAGAGAGAAGAAGAGAGAGAGAGAGAGATTGAGCGAAGAGAGAAAGAGAGAAGAGAGAGAGGAAGAGGGGGAGGGAATCCTTGAGAGAGAGAGAGAGGAGAGAGAGGAGGTGCGAGAGACGCTAGAGAGAGAGAGGGAAGAGGAGAGAGAGAGAGAGAGAGAGAGAGAGAGAGAGAGAGAGAGAGAGAGAGAGAGAGAGACAGACAGACAGAGAGAGAGAGATACAGACTTTTGAGAGAAACAAAGATCATGAGAGAGACAATGAGAGAGAGTGAGTGATAAAGAAAGAGACAGAAACAGAGACAGAGATAAACAAAATACAGAAGCGGTTTAATTCGAAGTGAGAGACAGAGAAAACGAGAGACAGGCAGACCGACAGAGTGCAATGTTGCCCGTGACGCGCTGTGTCAAGGGGCGCCTGCAACAGCCCTGGAGGCGGTGATCTCAGTTGCACGGTTGCGTAAGACGTTTATGCTTGAGCTGTTGTTTTCAGATAAGAAACTTGAGGTATGGAAATGAATAAAAGTTGTGTTGCTAGCATCGTTCAGTGTGCATTATCATTATCAGCATTATTGTCATTATTCCTTGTATCAATATTACTATTTTTTAAAGCATTATTACTATAATCATTTGCATTGTTGCTATCACTATCCTACTATTGATATAACTATATTATTATCATTATCATCATTGTCATCTTTATTACAATCATTACTCATATCAATATTATTACCATTGTTATCGCAATTGTTATCATTATAATTATCACCATTATCAATATTATCGTTATTGTTATCATTATTATTATGATATGATCACCTGAGGTCATCATCATTACTATCAGGATTGTTGTTGGTATTATCATTATTATCATTATCAATACTATCGCACTGATATCATCTTTATTGTTATTACCACTATCACAATTATCTTCTTAATCATCATCATCATTAATATCATTATTATCATCATTATCGTTATTACATTATCATTATTATTGACATTGTCTTTATTGCTATTATTATCATCATTCTCATTAATATTGTTGGTGTTGCTATCTTTATTACTATCAGTATCATTATCAAAATTGTTATTATCAGCATTATTAGCATTATTTTTTTATTATCATCATCATTGTCCATCAGTTTCATCACAAGCACTATAACCTTATCGTAATCATCATTATCATTATAATCGTCATCATTATTTTTACTATTGTTAACGTCATTGTTTTTACCATCATTACTTCTGTTGTTATTTTTATTACTGTTTTATTATTACCATCATTATCATTATCATTTTTATCATTATTATCATTATCATCATCATCATCATTATTATCATTATTATTTTTATCATTATTATCACTATCATTATTATCATTATCATCATTACCATTATTATCATTACCATCATTATCATTATTATCATCATCATACTCATTATCATCATTATCATTATCATCATTATCATTAATATCATTCTCACTATTATCCTTTCATCTTTTTATTTAGTAATCTTTCTTATTGTTGCTGTTGTTGTTTTCATCAGAATTGCAAGGTGATCGTGGATGCTGCGTCGCTCGCTCGCCGGGGACCGACAGTGCTTCATGTTGCATGTCACCTTGCTTGCTTGCTTTTTCTTTTCTCTTTTCTGCTTTCTTCGTCGATTTAGTTTCCTAGTTTAGTTGCCTAGTTTCCATCTTAAGCTTTAGTTCTGTCTGACTGTGTTTTTTTTATAATCTTATCTTATATATATGTGTATCTATCTATCTATCTATCTATCTATCTATCTATCTATCTATCTATCTATCTCTATCTATATATATATATATATATATATATATATATATATATATATATATATATATGTATATATATATATGAATTATATATATACATACATACGTTCATGGATATATATTATATATATATATATATAAAATAATATATATATATATATATATATCTCTAATATATATATATATATATATACATACATACACACACACACACACACACACACACACACACACACACATACACACACACACACACACACACACACACACACACACACACATTACTCCCTCTCTCTATCTCTCTCTCCGTAACATATCATCCCCTCCCCTCTTCCCTCCCCCTTGTATGCATTTGCGCTGGGTGGGGGGGGGGGGGGGGGGCGGGGGTGGGGCCGCCGGAATATCAATGGTGACGCAACACGACTGAAGTGTAATCAGTCTGATCTGCGGAGACGGTGGAGAGTGAGAGAGAGGAGAGAGAGAGATGGAGAGAGAGAGAGACTGAGAGAGAGAGAGAAGATAGAGAGGAGAGAGAGAAGAGGGAGAGCGCGAGTGGTGAGAGAGATGAGAGAGGGTGAGAGGAGAGAGAGGGGAGAGAGAGAGCGAGAGAGGAGTGGGAGGATAGAGGCAGAGAGAGAGAGAGAGAGAGAGAGGGGGGGGGGATAAGGAGAGAGAGAGGGGGGGAGAGAGATATGGAGACAGAGAGAGAGAAGAGGAGAGACGAGAGAGGAGAGAGAGAGAAGAGAGGTGAGATGATGAGTGCATGAGATGTCTGGAACCGAGAGAGAGGAGAGAGAGAGAGAAACAAACAGACAAATATGATAGACACATTGATGGATAGATGAATTGATAGATGAATAGATAGATTAATAGATAAGTAGATCTATTGGCAGATAAACAGATGGATAGAGACGGATAAGGAGGGAGAGGAGAAGGAGGAGGAGGAGAAGGAGGGGGAGGAGGAGGAGGAAGAGGAGGAGAAGGTTGAGGAGGGGGAGGGGGGGGAGAGGGGGGAGTAGAGAGTCGGGAGGGGTTAGGGTGGGTGGGGAAAAATGAGATGATGGTATAGTAGGAATGGGGAGGGGGGGGTGGGAATGAGTAGAGTTGGAGGGAGGGGGAGAGGACGGAGAGGGAGGAGGAGGAGGAGGAGGAGGAGGAGAAAGAGGGAGGAGGAGAGGAAAAGGATGAGGAGGTGAAGGATGAGGAAGAGGAGGAGGAGGAGGTGGAATATTAAATTAGGAGGAGAATAAATTTGAGGAAGGGGAAGAAAGGAAGGGTGACGAGAGTGAGGAGGAGGAGGAAGGAGGAGGGAGGAGGAGGAGGAGAGGAAGAGGGTGGAAGTAGGTTGTAGGCGGAGGAGGAGTGGGAGGCATGGAGGAGGAGTGAGGATAGGGAGGAGGAGGAGGAGCGATAGGGACGGAGGAGGAGGAGGACGGGAGTGGGGGGAGGAGTAAGGAGGAGGAGGGGATGAGGGAGGAGAGGGGAAGAAGGAGGAGGATAGGGAGGATGAGGAGTAGAGAGAGGAGGAAGAGAAGGAAGAGGAGGATGAGGGGGAAGAGGAAGAGGAGGAAGAGGAGGAAGGGGAGGAGAAGGAGGAGGAGGAGGAGGAGCAGGAGAAGAAGAAGAAAAAAAGAAAAGAAAAAGAAGAAGAAGAAATGACGGAAGAATAGAAGAGGAAGATGAAGGAGGGGAAAAAGGAAGCAGACGAAGGAAGAAGGAGCAAGAGGAAGAAGAAGAGGAGCAGGAGGAGGAGGGGGAAGAGGAAGAGGAGGAAGGGGAGGAGAAGGAGGAGGAGGAGGAGGAGCAGGAGAAGAAGAAGAAAAAAAGAAAAGAAAAAGAAGAAGACGGAGAAGAGGAAGAAGGAGGGAAAAGGAGCAGAAGGAAGAAGGAGCAAGAGGAAGAAGAAGAGGAGCAGGAGGAGGAGGGGGAAGAGGAAGAAAAGGAGGGGGACGAATATGATGATGATTGCGATGATGATAATGATAATGATGAAGAGAAGTAAAATAATAATAAGTAGGAGGTGATAACGTTGAAGAAGAAGAAGAAGAAGAAGGAACGGAAAGAAAAAAAAAAAAAAAATGGGAGAGAGGAGGGAGGGGGGGGGGGAGTAGGTGTATGAGAGGGAGTAAAGGGGGGTGGGGGGAGAGTGTTGGGGAAAAGCGGGGGGGCAGGGGGGGGAAGAGTTAGGGAATGAGATGAAAAGAAAGAAGGAGGAAAATAGAAACGCAAAGGATTTTCAACCCAATGAATGTGTATACAAATCTTTCCTTTAGATCTCTTTGTCTATCTATCCATGTATCATTTTGTCTGTCTATCTCTCTCTCTCTTTCTTTCTGTCCTGTTAGCTATGGTCAGACTCCACGATCTGCCATGGGCTCTCTACAGCCCGCACTCCGTCCCATCCGAGGAAAAGGGACAGAGGCAGTTTGGCGAGCGAGCGATAAGCTAAATCATGTTAATCCTGAACCTGGATCCACACCCTCCATTTTCTCCCTCCCCAACATCCGGGCCTTTCTCTTGGCGGGGGGAGGGGAAGAGGGGAGAAAGGGGGAGGAAATGAGGGGGGAAAAATGGCTTCTGTTGACCCTCGCCATCGAAACCTCGATTCTAAATGTTTAAAAAGTTTAGAGGTGCCGTTTATGTGACGGAGTTTGTAGAAATTAAAGACAAATGAGGCTTGGTTTAGTCAGATTAAAGGCGGGATATCGGTTTGGTATTCAGGATTGATGATGTTGATGGTCTGTTAGAGTCTACATGATTTTGGAGGATACATTAAACTTCCATTACACCGGCACACGATAATACCACTCCGAAAAGTGCCCCGTTTTATAGCGCCCCACCATTGGCCCCCCGCCCCCACCACCCCCCCCACCCCCCCCTGTTCATGGCTGGACACTCACTGACTTCAAAGATGGTTTTGGTTTTATCCGAGAGGTGGCGCGTGCATCGGCCAAGAACGTGACTTCATATTTTTATATTATCATTATCATTATTGCTATTATTATAATCATTATCATTATTACTATTATTATTTTCATTATCACTGGTATTATTATAATTAACTGTAATTATCATTATCATTAATATTATCATCCTCATTATCATTTTATTATCATTATGATTATCATCTTTATTGTTAATAATCATATATATATATTTTTTTTCAAAAAACATTATCTGTCATCACTGATATTATCATCATTATTCTCACATTATCATCATCCTCATTATCACAAAAATGAGAACATTAGTCATAAGGATGATAAAAGTGAGAATGATAATGATGATGATAATAATACTGAAAATGGTAATTATGATAACAATAATTATTTTCATCATCATTATTTTTATTATTACTGCTACTTTAGTTGTTATTATCATGGTGATAATTATTGTTATTATCATTATCATTATCACTGTTATTATTATTATCATTATCATCATCATCCTTATCATTAGTATTATTATAATCATTATCATTATCATTGTCATCATTATTTGTAATAGTATTGAATATTATATCATGATTATCATTATTGTCATTATCATCATAATCATAATTATCTTCCACTTCCTCCTCATCACCACTATTATCAATCATTTTCACTAGTAACAGCAATGTTTGGACGGGGCGGGTCTGGTATAGGTAAGTCTCATTATCATCACCAATATCTTTATTATCCAATCAATCAACCATTCCTATATCTTTCATCACCATCCATTGAACCAACATACCATTTTCCGTGACATCAAATACCTATAAATGAAGAACCGGTTAAATTGCAGCATCACTCAACACTGAATAAAATGCTGATGTTTTTTTTTTTTTTTTTTTTTTTTTTTTTTTTTTTTTTTTTTTTTTTTTTTTTTTTTTTTTTTTTTTTTTTTTTTTTTTTTTTTTTTTTTTTTTTTTATTTTTTTTTTTTTTTTTTTTTTTATTATTTTTTTTAGCACACGCAGCTTATTCTATTTTATGATGTGCAGGTTATGCTGGACATGAGATTATTTCTCCTTCCTGTCTTTGAGATCCAGTCTTGTGGCGGAAGAGGAAGAAAGAAAACGAGTGAGTCTCACGAAGGAATGACATCTTTCATATGTTACTGGCATTGGTTAGAAGTAATTGTAGTGACGTAGTAGTAGTAGTAGTAGTAGAAGTAGTAGTAGTAGTAAGTAGTAGTAGTAGTAGTAGTAGTAGTCGAACGTCTCAATAGTAGTAGTAGTAGTAGTGGTAGTATAGTATATAGTAGTAATAGTAGTAGTAGTGTATCTTCTAGAAAGTAGTAGTAGTAGCAAGCCGAGTTGTTAGTAAGTAGTGATAGCAATAGTTGTAGTAGCAGCAGCCAGTAGTTAGTAGAAGGGTAGTAGAGAAAGAATGTAGTAGTAGAAATAGTTGTAGAAGTAGTAGTGGTAGTATCAGTATTAGTATTAGTATTAGAATTATAAAAGTACTGGTATACTGGGAGCCTCATCAACATTATCATTCATCATTACAAATAATTTAGATTGCCGTTGTAATGAACATCGTTATCTTCATTATCTTCAACGTATAATCATCATTATCAGTATATGGCCAATACATCATCAACATGAAGCTTTCATCTGGATTCATTATACTGAAGTAAACATACACACTGTTTAGATCTAAGAGGACTTAGGAGGACGAGGAAGAGGAGGGGGAGGAAGAGGAGGAGGAGGGGAGTA
>NW_028234441.1:13926615-13929115 GCF_977035675.1 Penaeus japonicus
ATGATAATTCTGCAGAGTTCATTGTGAATAATGGAGAAAAAGGCATGAATGATATTGAATCTCATTGCAGAGCGTAATGCAACTGACTACTTTCGATTAAATCCCTGACCCATGAAGATATGACTGAAACTTGCCAATTCCGTCTCTCGCGTTGTGAAATGATTCAGTCTCACGTATGTCTTCCTCTACCAGATAGCCCTGTGGTAGGTACTTGGTTTTAACGAACATGATGGTCAGTGGCAGTTGACGCTTAAGTTTTGTTTTGCTCGGTGCGATCATCACGGTTATCGCTCTACGATGATTGTTCAACGAATATCGTTGCACGATTATAGAGGCTATACTATTCTGCTTCGAGCGTCTGTGTCTGTGCGATTTCCGATGAGATGTCACGTGGCGGAAGTGTCCCATGAGGGTAGTGTTGCGAGAAAATGGCCTTGAGCAAATTGAGTAGAAATAGCAGGTTTTTAATTAGATATCTTCGAGTTGAAGTGATGGAAGATGATTTTATTTATTTATCTATTTTATTTATTTATTTTTATTTTTTATTTATTTATTCATTTTATTTTTTACAAATGGTTGGGACAAAAGGGACTAAAAACATTTGATGTTTGAACTGAGGAATGGAGAGGGATTATTTCAGATATTGATTGCAGACCACCTGCGTGCAGAATGCCTTCACAAGGACCTCATCCTGTTCATCAGAAAACCTAGGAGCCACGACGGCGCAGGATGCCTAATTCAAATGCTTGTTTGCGACGATTGAATGTTAGCGACTCTAGCGGCAGTCGCTCGAAGCAGAACAGTCCCATTAAAGAATAAAGAATTATTGATCTAGACAATCGTTTGACGACTATCGTTGAGCCATGAACGATAATCGCACCTGGCAAAACGTACTTGGTAGAGGAAGAAAGGCACTAAAAAAAGTGTCTAAGAGAAGTCGCGTTGACAAATGTGAGGCAAGAGACAAGACACATAATACTAGCTCAAAAGTAAAGGTATAAATACGATTGCAAAGCTTGAGAACGCGAGACGGAACTCTTCATAATTACATATAATGCTGATGACGATTTAATTGAAACGCGTGAATCTGCATTTACCTTTTTCTACATTTACAACACTGAAATCTATTCAATCAACCATCATAACTTGTCAGTGGCTGAAGCGGTGTTGTTTATATCACTTTTGTGAGAGGAATGAACGAGGAGCCATTACACTGCGCTCGCAGAGATGAGATAAGAGGAGGAGAGGAGAAGAGAGAGGAAGAGCGAGAGAAGAGAGAGAGGAGAAACGAGATCTAGGAGAGAAGAAGGAAGAGAGAGAGACGAGAAGACGAAGACGTAGAGAGAGAGAGAGAGAGAGAGAGAGAGAGAGAGAGAGGGAGGGAGAGAGAGAGAGAGACGCGCGAAAGCACGCATACATACAATAAAGGGATTCATTCTAATCACCTTGACATCGAGTTGCTCCGCTTACAGGAAAACCCGGAAAGGAAACGCGGAGAATAGAATCCGTAGAGTTCAACAGAGCAGCAAGGACGACGACGATCCTCAGATGTTCGGAGAGTTTTTACTCCTCTTTCTCTTCCCTCATTCTCGACACCCTCACATCCACTGCCAACAACGACCAGGGAAGAAGATAAAGAGACATCACCAAGGAAGGAAAAATGCACGCGAACTGAATGCCATTATCAAAAAGACCAAGAGATCCCTTCTCCCCATCGCATAACAATGAAATCAGTAACAGGCTCTTAGCCGCCCTCTACTTCATCAGACCTTGCTTCGAAACATCAGGATGAGGTGCAAAAGATCACTTTATTCCTCAACAGGAGACCCGAAGGCCTAGTGTTTTCCAATTGCATAATATTCAGCAACAAGGACGATTTCATTCATTTCTTATTTATATGCATCAGGGCAAAAGGAAGGTTCGGTTATCGTTTTCTATCCCTTCGGTCTTTGCTTATGCAGGCCGGGATTCGAGGGGATTCGACAGAAACAGCTTCCGGCGCCTCCGTTACCCTCACAGCAAGCTCCTCCACCCGAGATGCAGGGCAGAGGGAGACGACCCGCAGAAAAGCCCCTAGAGATGAGTGAGAACCTGGATGTCCTGGCGGGAAAAGAAGCCAGACCACCGCAGACCAGCCCAACAGCGCCCCACGGTGCCACGACAAGACGAGTACACCGTCGTTCGTTGTCAGCAGCGACGTCCACCGCCCCAGTGGTCCTAAGCCTCCATTGCCAAACGAGGCTTGACCTTATGAACAAAAGAAAACGGTGGAAACGGTGCCGATGCAGCCAATCAGCATAGACCGCAGCGGGAGCCACGTACAATTCAAGGTCGTTGCGGGCAAGATCGGGTGTGAACTGACAGCTGTAGTATTTGTATATACACCTTTCTATTATGGTCTAAGAAGCAACAGAACGAAAAGGCCTTCGACATATCCATGCATTTAGCCGGTATTTCGCACATGTACTCATACATAAACCTGCTAGACTACATGCAATCA
>NW_028234441.1:13931615-13941248 GCF_977035675.1 Penaeus japonicus
GCCAACGTCTCTCCTCCTCAGACTCCTCTTTATTAGTATCTAGTATCTCTCAAAATCTCTTGAAACCACAATAAACACAATAAGACAGACAGAGAGATGAGGAGAGAAAAACAGAGACAGTGAGAGAGGGGGAGGGGAGAGAGAGAGAGAGAGAGAGAGAGAGAGAGAGAGAGAGAGAGAGAGAGAGAGAGAGAGAGAGAGAGAGAGAGAGAGAGAGAGAGAGAGAGAGAGAGAGAGAGAGAGAGAGAGAAGAGAGAAGAGAGAGAGAGAGAGTAGAGAAAGAGAGAGAGAGAGAGAGTAGAGAAAGAGAGAGAGAGAGTAGAGAAAGAGAGAGAGAGAGTAGAGAAAGAGTGAGAGTAGAGAAAGAGAGAGAGAGAGAGAGAGAGAGAGAGAGAGAGAGAGAGAGAGAGAGAGAGAGAGAGAGAGAGAGAGAGAGAGAGAGAGAGAGAGAGAGAGAAGGAGAGAGAGAGAACGACAAGCAGACAGACAGAACAACAGATAGAAAAACAGACATACATACATATAGAGAGGCAGAGATATAGGAAAACAGAAATATAGACAAACAGGCAGAAGCAGACCGAAAAATCCCAACACCTAGAGACCATAAAAGCGAATTTGATATCCTTTTCTGAAGCGCTTGGTAGTATCGCTGCCGGCACCACCGCACCACAAACACAACAACTGCATCCCCAAAGCACAACAAAAACAGGGGTTTTTAAAAAAAAAATTTTTAAAGGCCACAAGCCTTGCCAGAGAAAAGGCCAGTGTCGAAGAAAGAAATGTTGATATAGAAAAAGAAAGCGAACACAACAGTCAAAAACACGTGCATCGACACACACACACACATGCATGTGCGTGTGTATGCATGTGTGTGTGCAGGTAAATGATCCCTCGACCTTTTATACCGAAATGCTGATGGCCGCAGATATTTTCAAGATTCCAACACACGGACGACCGCGGCTTCTTCTCTCTCTTCGTGAGAGCTTTTGTTCCGTTCAGGTAGCGTTGTGTCGGGAGCCCTCCTCCGGAGCATATTGGAAAGATGTCTTCAGCAAAGCCTACCGATGGTGCGTGTGGCAACACCCCGCCAAAAGGAAGCCCCACCAAAGAGGAAGTCAAGAGATCTCCCTACAAGGACTACAAGACATGCTGTTCATCATGGGACGCTACCTGCGAAGACGGGGTAACGTATTTGCTTCTCTCTCTCTTTTTTTTTTTTTTTCCTTTTGCATCTATCTCGCTCTCCCTCACTCTTTCTTTATCGCTCCATATCCCTTTTGTCGCTCTTTTTCTCTCTCTATCTTCTTTTTTTACGTTATCTCTCTCTGCCCCTTCTCTTTCCCCCTCGTCTTCGTTTTCTCTTTTATTTTATTTCCTCTGCCTCTCTCTATCTTTCTTTATTTTATTCTATCCTATTTCCATCCCTCCCTCTTTCTTTTACTTTATCTCTTTGGTCTATGTCGCTATCTTTTTTGTCTTTCTTTCTTTCTATCCATCTCTCTCTCTCTTTCTCTCTCTCTCTCTCTCTCTCTCTCTCTCTCTCTCTCCCTCAATCTCTCTCTCTCTCTCTCTTTCTCTCCTCCTCTCTTTCCCTCTCTCTCCCTCCCTCATTCTCTCTCTCTCTCTCTTTCTCTCCACCTCTCTTTCCCTCTCTCTCTCTCCCTCATTCTCTCTCTCTCTCTCTCTCTCTCTCTCTCTCTCTCTCTCTCTCTCTCTCTCTCTCTCTCTCTCTCTCTCTCTCTCTCTCTCTCTCTCTCTCTCTCTCTCTCTCTCTCTCTCTCTCTCTCTCTCTCTCTCTCTCTCTCTCTCTCCCTTCTCTCTCGCTTTCTCTTTTATCATTTTCTTCTCTTTCGTCTTTGCCTCTATCTGTCTTTCTTTCTTTCTATCCATTTCTCTTTCTCTCTCTCTCTCTCTCTCTCTCTCTCTCTCTCTCTCTCTCTCTCTCTCTCTCTCTCTCTCTCTCTCTCTCTCTCTCTCTCTCTCTCTATCTATCTCTCTCCCTTCTCTTTCGCTTTCTCTTTTATCATTTTCCTCCCTTTCGTCTTTGCCTCTATCTGTCTTTCTTTCTTTCTATCCATTTCTCTCTCTCTCTCTCTCTCTCTCTCTCTCTCTCTCTCTCCCTTCTCTTTCTCTTTCGCTTTCTCTTTTATCCTTTTCTTCCCTTTCGTCTTTGCCTCTATCTGTCTTTCTTTCTTTCTATCCATTTCTCTCTCTCTCTCTCTCTCTCTCTCTCTCTCTCTCTCTCTCTCTCTCTCTCTCTCTCTCTCTCTCTCTCTCTCTCTCTCTCTCTCTCTCTCTATCCTCTCTCTCCGCCATCTCTCTCTCTCTCTCTCTCTCTCTCTCTCCTCTCTCTCTCTCTCTCTCCTCTCTCTCCTCTCTCTCTCTCTCTTCTGCCTCTCTCTCTCTGCTCGCGACTATCGAGCGCAGCGGGATATCTGAGCTCATGACGACGCTCTCTCTCTCTCTCTCTCTCTCTCTCTCTCTCTGTTGCCAAGGATGTGATGTGTAAAAGTATTTAGATATCGAAATCGTAGATTAAGGAATTACGGATCTCAGAAGATTGCGATTTGGTAGGATAATTATTCATGCTAGGATATTATTTTTATTACCATAGTTTATAGCTCAAAAGAATAGCTCGCGTTTAATTGAGCTACCCATACAAAGGAACGTTTTCTTTTATATGCGTCATCTTTCGCCACAAAGTGTAATGTAAACAACCACTCGAGAGACCTCTCCTGGAGTGCGTTCTTGGGGACACTAATGGATTCTCTGATACGTATGTCAATTATCTTTTCATTGAAAGGCGTGACACCATCTGCATGCAGGATCTGTTTCCATTTTGAGGCTGTAAATGTTGTTTTAGTCTTGTATGTTTGGTTAGGATTCTTGTTAGACATACATCCAGTTTTCTATTTTTGGTTCTAGGCCGTGGTTGAGGGCGGTTATTTTTGATGAAATAGTTTTTTCCTATAGGGCTTGGTTTAGCTGTTCTGCCCATTTGCTTTTTCTTTTTTCGGTAAATTTTCCGAATAACGCCGCGTTACGAAATACCACAAAAGTGGTATCGATGGATTCCTCTCAACCTCTACTATTCATATATAGTGAAATTAATGAGCGCTTGCACCCCTGGACCCCACAATCTGGGTCTCTTTTCTTAAGGCACTTCGTGCTACCTCGTCCTACTTCGGGGCATATTTCGCTTGCAAAATCTTAACCCAATGACCTACCTAACTTTGCCTAGTTTTGAATTAATCCCTAGCCAAAGGGGGGCGTCGCCCCCCCCTGGACCCCCCTTTTTAGGGCACTTCGTGCAACATACCTTGGGCAAGATATCCCGAATCCACCATCCTCGCCCTAAAATTCAAACATGCTGTGTTTACGTTATTTACGGATAGTAGCAAGCTGTGGACTGGAAATCCCAAGGAATTACCTGCATGTGCTGTTATGTTCTCTCAACAGATGGCGCAATATTTTTTTCGCCCCATTAATTTACAGGATAATTATAGGGCCCTCTATTGAGTGGGCGCGTCATCATCGGCGCTAGTTTCCTATCCGGAGGAGTATATGAGACGAAGACTCAGTGGCTGTCATCATGGGGCAGTGGGAGGGTTATCCGGGTCGCGGCAGTTTCATCTACTGGACTAATTACGCATCATAAGTATCACGAAGTGCCCTGAATAGGGGAGATCCACAGCTCCTCTCTTCGCAAAGGCTGACTTTCACTCAAACTAGGAAAGTGAGGTAGGTAGTTGGGGTTAAGGTTTTCGTGATACCGAAGTAGCACGAGGTAGGCACGAAGTAAGTAAAGTGGAAGTGCCTTAAAAGGGGGGGGTCCAGGGGGGGGCGAAGCCCCCCCTTGGCTAGGGCAAACTTCAAACCTAAGCAAAGTTAGGTAGGTAGGTAATTGGTTAAGATTTTGCATACGAAATATGGCCGGAATTCATGTTTTACCCCGTAATTTCCCTGATCTACTTCATGCCCTCCCCTACTATCGGGACCCAGATTGTGGGCTTCAGGGGTGCAAGCGCTCATTAATTTCACTATATATGAATAGTAGAGGTTGAGAGGACTCCATCAATACCACTTTTGTGGTATTTAGCGACGCGGCGTTATTCGGAAAATTTACCCTTTTTTCTTTCTTTCTTTTCTTTTCTTACATTATTTTTGTCTTGGGATGTGGTTGTGGGATTATTTATTTGATGTGCCTTTTTGGCTGCTAGGTCTACTATTTTATTATCTTTTATGTTTTTGTGTGCTGGTATCCACTGTAATTTTGTATTTAAATTTTGGTCTTCGTTTAATGTGTATAATATCTTTTGCATATCATATATGATTTGTTTGTAGTTTTTTGGTTTGTGATTTTTTATGCTCTGCATTGCAGAGTGAGAGTCTGTGAAGATTACTGTATTTGTTAACCCGTTCCCGACGGGACCCTATCCGGCTTAAAAAGACCAAAATTCCGGGACTCTTGAACGCATAAGCCTAACGCGTCGGGATTCTCGGCCGCACTGGCCGCGAGCCAGTGAATATTTTTTGTGAATATTTTTTGGTGGTTTATATATTTTGTGTTTTCCATTTCTCTAAACTGATTTAAGATTATCTGTTGAGGAAAATTTTTTGTGAAATTTTCCATAAATTGAGTTTCTATATATGCTTAGAAATGTCGTTCCATGGTGGAATGGGAGATATATTTGGCATGGTGTTTACTTTTAAGTTTTGTTTTATTTCTCTGCCAATTCTTATTGTTCAATGGACTAGCATCTTTTTATCTTTAGTGGGGTTATATTTTTTTGTATCTATATTTGTTAGTCTTTTTATGGGTATATTTTCTGTTTTTTCTAATATCTTTATCATCTGTTTGCATTCTAATTCTTTTATCCTTAGTGGTATGGGAGATTTGTTTATTAACCCTCTCTGGACGGGTGGTACACTACTGTACCGCGCATTCTAGGCCCGTTCGCTGGGGACGCGATACGGCGTTGTTTATTTAACTGATTTAGGCCTATGCGTTCGAAAGCCCCGGCATTGTGACATGCAAGGCTGGAATGCCCCCTTCGTGAATGGGTTAATGCTTGTAGGGTGATTATCAGAGTAGATTTAAACATCCTGTTGTTAAACTTAATGCTGTATTTTGTACAGTCTATAGTTTTTCATTTTAGTATGCTTTCAGTGATATTATTTGGTGCATATTTATAGAGTCCATAAGGAACTTTGTCTGGTCCATGTGCTTTGTTGTTTTTTTGTATTGTTTATCACTGCATTCAATTCTGTGATTGTTATTTTATTATTTAAGCCTTTTGTGTCTGGAAGATCTAATAATTTTTATCTTTCTTTTTCAGTCAGAAGTATTTTTGGGTTGTTAAGTACTTTGGAGTTCTTTATTGAATAATTCTAGCTTTATTAACCTATTGAGATGGGTTGATTATTTATAATTATTGGATACTCTATTGAGATGGGTTGATTATTTATAATTATTGGATAATCCATTCTTGATGTTTTTCCAATAATTTTTTTAATGAATTTCCATATTGTTTTTGGAGGGGTTGTAAAGCTGAGAAAGGTGCAGAATTTTTCCCAGAATTCTTTTTTTGTCTTTATCTATAATTTGTTTAGCTTTTGCTAATAATGTTTTATATTCCATTTGGTTTTCTTTATTTGGTTTCTTTCTCCGTTTATTGTAAGCTTTATTTCTTTTTTTTTCTAATCTCGTTACATTTGTCATGGCTTGTTTGGTTTTCTTCTCTGTTTTCACTTTTGAATTTGAAAAAAAATTCTCCTGTAGTTCTCAACAGATCTGTTAATTTCTCTAGAGAGTTTATATTTGTTACATCTTTAGCATTTAATATTATGGCAGTTATAGTAATTATGACTGCAATTGTTAGCATCACTCACTTATTACTCATAGCACAATAAAATAAAATAGTGATCCAAAATCCCCGAACGTCATAACGCCCATTGTCAGGCAAAAGCTCAAGCGTCATGTATGACGAAAAAACACTTCATCCGTCGTTAATGGGTTAACTCTTTTTTTTGTAATCTGTCCATCCTTCTTTTGTAAATATCCATTTCTTTTCTTTCAGTTGTTTTATATTAGGATGTATCTTATCTCTTATTATTACTGGAAGGGGATCACTGGTTAGATGTGGACCTGAGCTTATTTCCAAGTGACTTAAGGTTGGTGTCCCTATTACTAGGTCTGTTGTAGTTTCCTTTGCCTTTCTTGGGTCCATTTTTGTTGTTTGGCCAGGTGGGGTTAATAGCATTAAATTATTTTTATTTATTAATTCAAAAATATTTCTTCCTCTTTTGTTTGCCAATTTTATACTTATCTTCGGATTCCAGTGAGGGTGATGACTGTTGAAGTCTATTATAAGCTTTGGTTCTCCTAATTGATCTATATATTACTCTAATTCTTTAGTTTTTATATTGTTACAAGGATTGTATATTAAAAGTATGTTCACCCATTTATCTTTGTAATTTATTTCTAATCCGAGTGTTTTTATATTGTTACTCTGGACGGGTGGTGCAGTATTGTACCGCGCATTCAAAAGCCCAGTTGCCGGGCGGCACAGTATTGTGCCGGCCATTCAATTGATTTAGGCCTAATAATTTGAACGCCCCGGCATTTGGACATTCAAGGCTAGAATGCCCCCGTCGGGGATGGGTTAAAAGTATGTTCAGCCATTTATCTTTGTAATTTATTTCTAATCCGAGTGTTTCTATATTTTCTTAACACCAATCTCCAAAATCTAATTTTCTGAACTATAAATTTTTTTTTATGCAAAAAGCTAAACCTCCTCCCACTTGTTTTATTCTATCTTTTCTGATTGTTTCGTAATTGTTAATGTCAAACTGATCTTTGGTTTTTAATCGTGTTTCAGATATACCTATTATATCAGGTTCTTTATAAAATAGATAGTTTAATTCTATTTTTTTTGTTCATTATTGATCTTAGCACCAGCTCACATATAAATATTTGCATAGTATCATTCTTTTTCTTTAGAACTAGAGAGGGAGAGAAAGAGAGAGAGGAGGGAGAGAGGGGGGGAGATATTATTATTATTAAATCAATTTATTACTCCTGTAAGTGGCAGACACAAACACACACACACTCACACTCACACTCACACTCACACTCACACTCACACTCACACTCACACTCACACTCACACTCACACTCACACTCACGCACGCATACACGCAACGTACACACACACGCAACGTACGCACACACGCAACGTACGCACACACGCAACGTACGCACACACGCAACGTACGCACACACGCAACGTACGCACACACGCAACGTACGCACACACGCAACGTACGCACACACGCAACGTACGCACACACGCAACGTAAACTCCACTATAGCTCCACCAAACAGCGCACACAACGCAAAAACCCCCGTACGCACACACGCAACGTACGCCAACCACACACGCAACGTACGCACACACGAACGTCCTTCAAACGCACAACGGCAGTACGCACACAACGCAACGTACGCACAACAACCAAACGCATACACGCTCAAACGCACACCTAAACGACCCTCCCACCCTCCCGCTCACCCCGCCAACACGCAACGTACGCACACAAACGCAACGTACGCACACACTGGCGAACAGTGAACGCACGGTACTAGAGAAGTAGGGAAGGGATGAGAGCGCAACGTAAACGGCACCAAAAGAATTAGGATAATTAAATAATAAACATCCTCAAGTCATGACGCAACGTACGCACACACGCAACGTACGCACACACGCAACGTACGCACACACGCAACGTACGCACACACGCAACGTACGCACACACGCAACGTACGCACACACACACACACACACACACACACACACACACACACACACACACACACACACACACACACACACACACACACTCACTCACTCACTCACTCAAAAAAGTCTATACAACAGCCACCAAAGCGAGGATGACAAGCAAGAATCACATATAAGTTGTTGTCTGTGACCAAATGTTTACAAATTCGAAGTAGGGTCTGACCCTGTGGTAGTAAATTTGTTACTGCGAGGCAGTGGAGGCAATAGTGGTCAAGGGTGTTGGCGTTGGGGCGGTTGCCGCCGCCGCTCACGCTGACATCGAACGCACAGCCTTACAGACGAATGGAGAACTCGAGTCTCGCACCCACGGCACAAACCCGTCCTCACTGCTTCGGGATGCCATATTGCCATACTGACCCGTACCCCAACCTCAGCTGACGACAGCCACTTACGCAACATTATGCACCTAATCGCTGCATCATAAGCCCATGTTACCCCGAGCAGTACTTGATCACCTGGGGACTGCCTCCCGCGAGCGATCTAGACGTGAAGATAGTGGTCATTGGTAGCCTCTGTAATGGACAAAACGCTGGTGCTGGACTACTTTTTTGCATCGCCTTATGATGCGTTGTCTTGTTATGGCATGAGTAGCTGAGTATATGCTGGTTCTAAAGCACCGTAGGTATGTCATGGCATTTGCATCATCTATGCCCAGAACACAGGCCTCCATGGCAAGACTATCCACCTTGTCGTTACCAATAAGCCCGATGTGAGAAGGCGTCTATATGATAGATATGACAAGGTATGCTTCATAGGCGGTGGTGAGTTGACTCAGAATTTCTTGTACAACATGGCCACAGCTCGGTCTTGGTGAGGAAAGGGCTTGAAGAGCTGACTGCAAGTCACAAACAATTATCCCATTAACTCTTTGCTGGACAATGATCATTACTGCATCTAGAATGCCATGAAGCTCACAGAGGGTACAGCTTGATGAGTTAGGTAGCCTGCGGTCGTACCATTCACCATCCACAGGTGGCTCCATGGTGGGTAAAAACACGGCACACGCCACACTCCCGTCTGCTTGCACTGAACCATCAACATACATGTTGTGTGCAGAGGGGACAGACACAGACACTCTGGCAACGTTTTTTTGCCTTTGTAAAAGGGGAAGGCATCTTTGGAGGTTGGTGTAAATGTGACAACAGGGAGGGGAACTCACCACGGGGGTAAATCAGGGATAGCTGCCTCCTCAGGGACGTTGATACCAAGGCCACGAAGGTTGTTGCACACTGCATTGATGAGGTTGTGGCTACCTGGTTGAAGCTGCAGTCTGGATGCAGTGAAGTTTAGATAACGGCAGAGGGGGAGAGAGAGGGAGGGAGAAAGAGGGAGAGAGAGGGTCATCATCATATCATATCATATCATGTCATACCAGAATTCTATCCATATTTTGGCCCTGTTGGTGAGCTTTTGTAGGTCTAGTGGACTAATACTGACAGGGCTTCTTGGGCAATTAGAAAGGATATGGGCCATATATTGAATAGGAAACCCGCAATCACACATAGTGGACATGGCAAGACCCCATTTTGTTAAATTACCCCAAGTTTTTCTGAAACTGGATCTGGTGCTGTTAAGGGTGCAACATTCTTTCCTACCAAGGTTTGTACCTTTTGGTAGTTTTTCTTTTGGTTTTGGGATGTTCGGATGTTCTGGTCCCAAGTTTTCCTTTTTCTCCTTTTATTAATTCTTTAATGTCTTGGAGTTATACCGTCAGGCAGCCTTTCAACTGTGTTAAAATTTTTCCTAGATCTTAGTCTAGTCGGGGATGATA
>NW_028234441.1:13941348-13946348 GCF_977035675.1 Penaeus japonicus
TAATGACGTGGACTTGATGGCGTCTCAGAGGAATCTTGGCATTTCCTTTGAAGGGGCGGGAGGGGGGGGGGCGTGATGGGGATGGTGTAGGGGGTTGTGTGTGTGGGTAGGAGTTGGGGGTGGCTGTGTGTGTGGGGAGGGGTGTATTTGTGTGGGTGTGAGTGTCTGTGTAAAACTGGTTTTGGATACTTTGTACATAGAGATACATGCATACATACGTATATGCATACATACATTTATACATACATGTATACATACATACTTTCATATGTATGTACATACATATATGCATGATACATACATGTGTATATATACACACATACATACAGCTACATTCATATATGCCTATACATACATACATCTACATACATATTCATACATACATACATACATATATCTACTTACATCTACATACATATAAATACATATATCTACATACGTTCATCTATATACATATACACACATATATCTACATACATTCATCTATATACATATACATACATACATACATATACATACATACATACATATACATACATATACATACATACATACATCTACATGCATATACATACATCTACATACATTTACACACATCTACATACATACATACATCGACATACATACATACATCTACATACATATACACTCACACAAAAATACATACATACATATCCAACACTCAGACGACGGAAGATGAAGTGTGTGTGTGTGGGGGGGGTAGAGGGGAGATAGGGAGAGGAGAAGGAAGGGACGGGGTAGGGGAGGGGGTAGAGGAGGGGCGCTGACTCCCACAGGGGGAAAACCTCTAACCTGGGGCTTCTCAGGAGGGATTCCTCAAGGACTAGTAGCTTGACTGTGACCTCTCCCCCCCCTTCCCCATTGACACCCCCCCTACCCCCACTCCAACCCCCCAAAGAATTATCTCTTGAGGTGTCGGCGGAGGAAATGAATTTATGAGAGTTTATACACTGGCTTGAATTATGAATTATCTTTTTTTATCGTTTTTGTCGTTTAGTAAGATTTTTTTGTGTGTTTTGGATTTATATATTTGTTTGTGTGTTTGTTTCCTTGTTCTTATATAGTTTTATTCATGTATCTTTAATTCTTTTTTTATCTATTTGCTTATTTGTAAAATTATTCACCTGTTTATTTATATGTACTTATTTCTCTGTCTATCTATCATCCATCGATCTATCTATCTATTTATCTATCTTCTTTCTTACGATGTGCGACCTCGTATTATTATTATTATCTTTTTTTTTTAATTGAAGTTGAAGAATTGAAGTTTATGTTCATATTTTTACCTATAAAAAAAGGAAACTTGTTGTTAGTGTCTGACCATTCACTTGACAATACATGATAAGCCGTTTACGATTGTGATAATGGTACTAACCTTACACCTTCAACCTCCTGTCCCCTCCCCTCCCCTCCCCTCCCCTCCCCTCCCTTCTCCTCCCCTCCTCTCCCCGTCCCTCCCCTCCCCTTCCCGTCCCTCCCCATCCCTCCCCTCCCCTCCCCTCCCCTTCCCTCCCCTCTCCTCCCCTCCCCTCCCCTCCCTTCCCCTCTCCTCCCCTCTCCTCCCCCACCTCAAAAAAATAACGTCCTCTGACACAAACCTCCCCCACGAAAAAAAAAAAAAAAAAAAAAAAAACACGTTAGAGACACGTCGTAAACATGTCATAAGCCTGTTGTCCTTCTGTTATGCCGAGGCGTGAGAGACAACCTGTGGTGCCTCTGTGACTGCAGATAACACAGGCACCTTGGGGGGGAAGGCGGTAGAGGTTTTGTGTCAGGGGCGGGGGAAAGGGAGAGCGAAAAGGGGGGGGTATTGGAAGGGAGAGAGAGAGAGGGAAGGGGAAGGGGGATGGGGAGGGTTGGGGGGAGGGGGAGAAAGGGAGAGCGAAAATGGGGATATTGGAAGGGAGAGAGAGGGAAGGGGAGGGGGAGAGGGGAGAAAGGGAGAAGGAAAATGGGGGTATTGGAAGGGAGAAAGAGGGAAGGGGGAGGGGGAGGGGGAGGGGGAGAGGGGAGAAAGGGAGAAGAAAAATGGGGTATTGAAGGGGGAAAGAGGGGGTAGGGGGAAGGGATAGGAATAGAAGGAAGAGGGGAAGGGGGAGAGGAGAGAGTACGGGAACTAAAGGGAGAGGAGGAGAAGGGAAACTGAAAGGGGAGGGAGTGGAGGGGGAGGTAGGTAGGGGGAATGAATGAATGTGGAGGAGGGGGGAAGGAGAGGTTGTTGATCGTCTCGTTGGGGGGAGGGGGTGTCGAGGGGATGGGGGTAGTAAGAACTTGGAGGGAAGGGGAGGGGGAGAAGGAGTGGTTGTGTTTTTTTCGAAGTTTTTCTCCCTCCTTATCCTCCTCTTCTTTCCTCTGTTCTTCCTTCTCCTATTCTTCTTATTCCTCTTCTTCTTTCTTCTCTCAATCCACTTCCACCTCCTCTTACTTTTTTCTCCTTCATATTCTTCTTTCTCCTTATATATATATATATATATATATATATATATTATATATATATTATATATATATATATATATATATACATGTATATATATATATATATATTATATATATATATATGTATATATACATATATATATATATATATATTTATATATATATATGTATGTATATATATATATATATATATATATATATATATATATATATATATATATATGTATGTATGTATGTATGTATGTATGTATATATACACAAATGAAGTAAGATAAGATAAAAAAAAAAAAAAAAAAAAGAATCTGGTATCAAGATAAGCCGATAACATTAGTGAAGAATGCGGCCCTCACCCTTACCGGGAATCCGCGTCGCATCACTCTTATCGAGAGACGAATCAAATTGATATCACTCTAAGATGACAGATCGACTGCCTTTCTTCCTTTGATTCTTTTTCTCTCTTCGTTTCATTTGGTTTCGCTCGTATGAGAATAAGAGTTTGATAAAGGAATAAGAGTTTGATAAAGGAATAATAGTTTGATATAGGGGGGTCATTGTAATTGTTATTATTGTTATTGTTATTGTTGTTGATAATCTAATTAATGGGATGATGGTTATTGTGTGGTGATAATTGTGGTGGTTTTAATGTAAATAACAATAGTTAATGATAATGATGATGGTGATGATGATTAGGATGATAATGATGGTAACAGCAATAATCATAATAATCATAGTAATTACTCATAAAATCAATTACAATATCAATGATGATGATGAAAATGATTATGATAAAGATAATGACCGTCGTTGCAAAATGTATGGTAAAGCTGGTAACATTAAACGATAGTATTAATGATAGTGATCATAATCAATGTAATTATCATTATCGTTACTGTTTTTTTTTTTTTGTTTTTTTTTGTTTTTTTTAGAATTCACTTAATTCATCTTCGTTTTCAGATCATAATTATGGTTCTGAATATATACATGTATTTTCATTTCTTTGGTTCTTCTCAACATTTCAAAAATACCTTTATCCTTTGCTGTCGTTATTACTTCTCCTCCTCCTTCCATCCACCCATCATCGCTTTATGATCTCATGCAGATATACACTTGACAACATGTTGATAGAAATACATTAATAGAAAAAAACATATGTCTACTCTACTCTATTCAAATTCAATCCGCATGAAAAAAAATGTATTTTGGGGATTTACAATTCAAAATCAATATTATTAGACTTGAAAGCATCACAACCAATTTCTGGCGCTCTGTGGAATACTGGTCTAGGTTGCACATATGGTGAAATAACATGATGATAAACGGGGAAAGTTGAAAAAAAAAAATGTGTAAGAACAACATAAAAAATAAGTGCTAAGCGGCCTTCAGAGGTTAAGTGTAAGCATGGCGTCCTAGTGAAAAAAAAAAAAAGACATAAACTTGAGCGTCCTTTATCCCTTAAGCGTGAACAAGACGACCCAAAATCTGAAGAAAAAAAAAACGAAAAACGATTAAACCTGAGCGTCCTTTTCGGCTGGTGAGCGCGCACGGCGTCCCCCTGCGCCCGAAGCCTCCTAAAGCAGCGTCCGCAACAGGTGCAGCCATCCCCGGCGACTCCAGGTGACTTCTGGAGTGACACAGGTGACGCGGGGGTGAAGAGATTAGCTTTGAACGCCCCCGCGGGAGCTCGAGCGGTCCTGCCGACGGGCTTTCGAGGGTCCCGGGGAGGGTTCCACGGGGGCGCACCGCCGGCCTGGGGCTTCACAGGCGGACACTGTTGATCACCTGGTGGGGGGGCTGTTGAAGGCACCAACCAACAGGTAGCTTGCGCCCCTCTGGATGTCCCGGAGGGGGGGCACAGGGGGCGCTACTCCTGCCGGTGGGTGTCTGCTGTTCACGTGTCCTCGGAGGCTCTGGTGTTGCGGCGGAAATTCTTTTCGTTTTTCTTGTTGTTGTTTTTCTTTGCCTCTTGCACCTCTGTTTTCTTGTTGATTTTTGCTTTCTGTTGCTGATTTCTTCGCTTCTTTTTTTTTTTTTTTTTTTTTTTTTTTTTTTTGCTTCTTCTTGCGTCTTATTTTTCTTTGTATTTTGTTACTTGTTCCGTCTTCATCTGGTTCGTATTTCCATTCGCCTCTTGTTACTGATTTTTCTATGAATTTGTTTTACTTCTATTTCTTTCTGTGTCTTGTTATCAAATAATCCCATCGCCGTCTTCCATTGTCTCTTTTTATCGCCTCCTGTTACACTGATTTTAATTCGCCTTCTTCTGTTGCTTCTTATTTTATTTTGAAACTGAGATGTTATTATCTACATATTTTGAATATCTATTTTGTTATTATTATCATCCATCTTTATCTACGTTTTTTTTTCACCCGTCTCTATCTATATTTTTCACCCGTTTTTTACCCGTCTCTTTATACGTCTTTCACCCGTCTCTATCCACGTCCTCTTTTATCTACGTGTTTCACCCATCTCTATCAACATTTCCACCCGCTTTCAACCCCACGCAATCGCCCAAGGAAGCCGACCCTCCCATCCCCGATAAGCCA
>NW_028234441.1:13956348-13968848 GCF_977035675.1 Penaeus japonicus
AGAGGGGGTGAAGGGGAAGTTGATAGAGGAGAGAGGGGTGAAAGGGGGGAGTGGAAGAACAGAGAGGGGGTAAAGGGGAAGAGAAGAGAGGGGATGAAGAGGAAGAGAGGAGAGAGGCGATGAAAGGGGGGAAGAGGAAGAGAGGAGAGAGGGGATGAAAGGGGGGAAGAGGAAGAGAGGAGAGAGGGGATGAAAGGGGGGAAGAGGAAGAGAGGGGAGAGGGGATGAAAGGGGGGAAGAGGAAGAGAGGATAGAGGGGGGTAAGAGGAGAAAAGCAGAGAGGTGTGTGTGGGGGGGAGGGGGGGTAACTCCTTTTGAAGCAGGCTTAGAAATTGGCATAAATGAATGTTTATTCGGGAATAATTTTCGAAATCGCTTGGATAACCTGTGTTTGAAGAAGGAGCGAGAGTCCATAAGGAAAGTTCTCGAATTAATTTGATTGTTTTATGTCATGGCATGTCGATGATGGCAGATTGGTGCAGGTGTTGCTTCTCTGTTGCCATACTTTATCGTTATCATTATTATTATCACTGTTATTATTGACATTAGTATCATCGTCATTATTATCCTTATCTTCGTCAATATTGTTGTTCTTATTATGATCATTATTGTTATGTAATTATTGCATCATCTCACGATCAACATCATAATTTTTCATTATTGTTATCATTATCATCATTAATAGTAACTATCATCATTATCATCATCATTATTATTATCATTAGAGTTAGTACAATCATCATAATTACTATCGCTATTATTGTTTTCGATATTTACCTTGAATTATCATTTTTGTTATTGTTCTTATTATCAATATTAGGATTACCTTTATTATCATCATTATTGTCCTTAATATTATAACTATGATCATAATTATAAACATTATTATTATCATTGTCATCATTATTATCCTCCATCTTGAGCTTTTGTTATACACATGATAATTCTTTAAAAATAAGATGATCCAAAAAGCCTATTTACTCTATAATAAACCAACAGCAGGACATCTTTAAAAATGCTAAAAATAAATAAATAAAAAAATAATATAAAAAAACAGATCAACATAAAAATATCGTTAGATAACGAATGAAAAAAAAAATCTCGTATATTTATTCCCACCAAACCGAAAGATATAACGAACCACCGAACCGAACGAGCGGTTCCGAAGCCCCGAGATCTCAAAGGGACCAGGCCAATTACCGCGGTTCTAAACAGGCAGAAAAGGAGACGAAAAGTATCCTTCTCCCCACTCCCTCTCCCCATCCCTACCCCAAAAGGACATGAAAATAGACATAGGTCAAAGAGAGAATAAAGAAGAGGGGGATAGAAGGGGGGGAGGGAGGGGGAAAGGGATGGTAGGGAGAGAACGAGAGAGAGAGAGAGAAAGGAGTCCCATTGTCACAAAGTTCGGACTCGACATCCTCAATCTCCGTTTTCTATTGAGTCGAAGAAAACGTGGAGTGGCTCCGAGTAAAGAGAGGGGTTTGGACACTCATTTCATTGTCCCGAAGGAGAAAAGACACACTGCTATCGCTGACTGTGCCAATAAATTCACATCTTTATACATACCTGTACTCCCAGAAGAGAAGGACGACAAGGGACTTTGAGCTTTACGAAGAACAAACGCAAAAGCGAGTTTTATAAACAACATTCTCGTATAGTGTTTCTTTTTTTTTCTTGAGTGTTATTTTTCTTACTTTTATTTTCTCCTCAAGGTGTCTGTGTGTCTGTCGGAAGACTAGACAATTGGGTCTTTTTTTGGAGATGCTTAGAGAGGCTAGTGAGCTTTTGTTAGTCTATTTAGATCGTATTGTTAGAAGTTCTTGTTTCCTGTGAGATTTTTGCATCTTTGTTTTTTTAGTTCATTTTTTAGTACCAGAATTTATATTACATATATTTTTTAGAGATTTAATTTTTATTTTTTTCTCTTTTTTTTAGATTATATTTGATTACTTTTTTAAGTTTCATCACTTTTTTCTAATATCTTTATTTTTTTGTAAATTCACATACATATGATACGAAAGCTGATGATCATTATCAAAATTATAATTAGACTTCGAATTATCATCTGTGCATTTTTTACATTGCATTACTATCATGATCATTACCATCAATATCATTATGATATATTATCCTTAATCATATTATCAACGCTTATAATTTTGTTGTAATTATTGTCATTGTTATTGCTGTTGTTATGTATATCATTATTACTATCAATATTATCATCACAACAGTCATGATGTTTTGTATTTCTTTTTCTTTTTTACCCTTTAATTTATATATATGTGTGTGTTGATGCTGTCGTTGTTGTTGTTGTCATTATCATTACTAATTATCGCAATTTTGATCATGATTACGGCTATTAGTATATATAAGATTCAGATTTAGATGGACCCAATGAAGAATAAATCTTGAGAAATTTTCATGTCAAGTTTTACACATATTGTTACAACAGCATTCATGTTTTGTTTTTGTTTTTTTCTTATCTTGTGAATGATTACGAGACTCAGTGTGGTTGTTGTGATTGTAATAGAAGTGGTAGTTTTAATAATAGTTATCGTAGGAATGATAATAGGAGCATGGTAGTTGTAGTAGTAGTTGTTGTAATAGCAAGGCTGTGATAGCGGAAGTAGTGATAGTAGAAGTAGCAGTATGTGTAATAATGGTGGTTGTAATAGTAGTAGTAGTAGTAGTAGTGGTAGAGGCGATGTGTTTTTGTGATAGTTAATAAACTGACAAATAGTAATAATAATAACTGGAAGACACGAAAGTACAAGGGAAACAAAGAGAAGGTCTATATTTTTGTTTTCAAAGGATGAAGTAACATGATAAAAAAATTAAATAAAGTATCAAGTGGTATTAAGAGAGAGAAATGAGAAGGGGAATAAGTGAGAATAAAACGAAAGTAGATAGACAGATAAAGAGATAGATGGAAAGATAGATGATAGAAGGTGCTCGGAGTATGTATGAGGTGAGAAGAAAATGCGTTAGTTAAAGAAATAAAGGGAGGAAAAAAAAGGCACAGAAGAAAATTTATGAACAGGTTAAAATGAGAGAAAGAAAGACACGGGAGAGAAAAAAGGAGAGAGAGGGTGGAAGGGGAAGGGAAAGGGGCGGTGGGGGGGAGGGGGGAGGTAGTTGGAGATGGAAAGAGGAAAAAGATAGAAAAGATATATACATATAAAAAAAATAGTGAAACAGAATGAGAGAAAGCACGAATGGTTTAACAACGAACGGGCAAAATAAAAAAAAGGAAAAAAAAAGAAAAGGAAGAGGGAAAGAAAACAAGCAGAAAACACCAAGAAGACACCTTCTCTCTCCCATCAACCCTCCCCCTCCCCCTTCTCCCCCTCCCTCTCCCTCCCTCTCTCCCCGCAGAAGGTACAGGCGACAGGACAAGCGTTAAGGACATACCTTCACATAAAAATCAAAATCGACACAATAGTCACAGCTTGGCTCGGAGGTTCTGAGGTCGCTATTGAGTACGACAATAACGCCGTCGCGGCACAATAGCCAGGGACAGACGAACCCCCAACCCCCCTCGAGGTCGTATACATTCGGTACTCGGGGGTGTTTTGTGTCCCGCCTCGTGACGAGATTCAGTTACGTTTTCTATGAAGTAATTCCATTGACTTTTTGCCATCGTGTTTTTTGTTCTTTTTTTTCTTCTTTTTTTGAAATTTATTATCGGTTCTTTTCTTTCTTGTTTTCTATTTTTCTCTAATTTGTTCCTAGTATCTTCTTTGTCATATATACTATACATACATACATTTAGATGAATAATATGTATATATATATAAATAGATAAATATATATAAATATATAAATATATATAAATATATATATATAATGTATAAATGTGTGTATATATACATGTAAATATGTATTAAGTAATTTCAATGTTTTGGAGCTTTGTGAGTGTGAGTCTGTATGTGCGTAAATTTCACATAGCCATATCATTCTATTGTTAACTGACTAACTAGCGCTCTGAAATCTTCCCAAAGACTTCTCCATCACAACTCGCGCTTCTCTTCCGCACTATATCTCAGAAATATGCAAACGCATTATCCAGCACATAAAACTCCCTCTAACAAATTCCACAACAAATAAACTCTTCCCTCTACTCCACCCACAACACCTATAACTAACTTTTTATAGTTATCATCTTTACTTTCTTTATATCTCCTACAACATACCCACTTTACCTCTCTCCACTATCTAACATCTATTTTTATTACATTATAATAACCTCCTCCCCTTACACCAAATATAAACATCACTAGTATCTATTCTTACAAACTCTCTAAACAATATATCAAACATCTTAAAAACTCAGAGATACTAAACATAACACTGTGAATAAGATAATGTAATGATATCTCATTAAAAATCCTGTGTGTGGTGTCACTATCTCTCTCTCTTTCTCCTCTCTCTCTCTCTCTCTTCTCTCTCTTTAATCACCTACACCTGTTTTATATAGAATCTTCTTTAGATGAGATAATATATAAATATATATAAATATATATATATAATGTATAAATGTGTGTATATATACATGTAAATATGTATATGTATGTATATGTGTGTGTGCGTGTGTGTGTGTGTCTGTATGTGCGCTTATTTTCACTTAGCAATATCTTGCATGTTAACTGACTAACTAGCGCTCTGAAATCTTCCCAAAACGACCTTCTCCATCACAAACTCGCGCAGTTAACGACCTACTTATCTCAGCAATTAGGCAATCGCCTTGTTACAGCTCTCAATTCTCCCGAGTTAACCTTGGCCTTTAAATATCTAGCGGATAATAGTCGCCGGAAGTGCGGACTGTGTGCACACTAGCCGTTTTAGATGTTACTGCTCTTGGAGCAGAGGGTCGGTCGGGTGTCAGTGCGTAGATCCGTCCACGGGTCGCCGCGCCTCGATCGTAGATCGTTATCCAGCCCCCCCCCCCCCCCCCCCTTATCTTCGTGATGTGTTGGTTGTGTTCTGTTTCTCATGCTTCCTTTCTCCTTTTCTATTTTTCTTGGTGCTCGGCTTTCTTTTCCTTTTTTTTCTTTTCCTTTCTTTCTTTTTTTCCTATGTGTTTCTTTTCTGTTCTCTCGAGTTTTGTTCTCGAGTTTTTCTCTTTTTCCTTTATCTTTTCTCTCTTCTCTCTCTTCTTCTTCTATCTCACTCTCTCTCCTCCTCTTCCTCTCCCCCCCTCCTCCTCCTCTCCTCCCTCCCTCCTTCCCCCTCCAACCCCCCCCTCCTCTTTCTCTCCCTCCCTCTCCCCCCTCCCTCCCTCTCCCCCTCCTCCTCCTCCTCCTCCCCCCTCCAACCCTCCTCTTCCTCCTCCAACCTTCTCCCCCCCTCCTCGCTCTCCCCCCTTCTCTTCCTCCCCCTCCTCCCTCCCTCCCTCCCTCCCTCCCCCTCCAACCTTCTCCCCCCCTCCCCCTCCAACCCTACCTCCTCCTCCCCCCTCAAGCGGCACCTGTTTCTCCCAAGTGAATTCCTCGGAAGATGTTTATCGTGCCTAGGAACAAAATTCCTGCTTGCGCTTCCCGTGTTTCCCCGACAAGATAGGAAAACTCTCAGGTAGGTTGGTGATCCGAAGAAAAAGATAGCGGTCGCTTTTTATTCTTTCTTTCTTTCTCTCTTTTTTTTGAGTGGATGTTTTTTTTTCCCGTGGTTGTGTTATCTTTTTATTATTGTTATTATTTTTTTATTCATCTTTATTTTTTATTTTATTTTATTTTTTTATTTTTCTTAATGTTTAATTGTTTTTTCCCCCAGAAAGTACGTACGCTCAGACAGGGGGAGAGGGAGTCCATTAAAGGTATACGCACGCCCTCTTAACCTTCATATTAATGATTCATATTACATAACGTGAAATAAACCTTAAGATGCACCTGGCTTTACAAATTATAGATCTAGACCTTACTACCTTGAAATAGCAACAGTCCTTGTTTTCAGATTATATTTATACATTATTTTCGATAAGACTTCAATCTCTTTCTTCTGAAATTATTGAATAGATATCCGTTCTCCTTATTGCTTGCATCTCTTCATTATAATGCTTAAAAGGAGGGGGAAGGGGAGGAGGAGGAAGAAGAGGAAGAGGAAAAGGAGGAGCAAGAAGAAGATGAGGAGAAGAAAATAGAGGAAGAGGAGGAGAAGGAAGGAGAGGTAGAGGAGGAGGAGGAGAGGAGGGTCTCAAAACGGCGAAATAAGAGCGTTGCCTACTTTATGGACGGCCTCCTCCGTATGTACTTTATATGGAAGAAGAGGAGGAGGAGGGAGTAAAGGAGAAGGAGAGGAGTAGAAGAAAGGAGTAAAGGGAAAGGAAGGAGAGGAGGAGGAAGCAAAGGGGAAGGAATAAAGGATAAGGAAGAAGGAGAGGAGAAACAAAGAAGAAAAAAAGGAAGAGGAGGAGGGGGGAAAGGAGGAAGAAAGGGAGGAGCTGAAAGTGCAGGAGGAAGACACTAACAGGTGCCTTTCCTCTCTCTCTCCTCCTCCTCATCGTCTCTTCTCTTCTCTCTCCCTGTCTCTCGTCTTTATTCCTTTTCTTCCTTTTCTACTTTTTATAGTAATGTTCATCCAGGATTCATAGATTCTCCCTGTTTTGTATGTATTTATATGTGTGTGCGTGTGTTTATATGTATATGTATAGTTAGATATATGTATATTGATATATACATACGCATACAGGTACATATAGATAAACATAATTCAATTACTGTGATTGCTCACAAATTACCCCTCGCTGTGCGCACATACGAAAGAGACACACACGCACATACGCAGAAAGGGAGAGAGAGAGAGAGAGAGAGGGAAGGAGGGAGGCAGAGAGAGACCGGGATAAAGAGAAAAAAAATAGAGAGAGAGGGACACCGAGAAAGAAAAATTGAGAGAAAGAGAGAGGGACACCGAAAAAGATAAATAGAGAGGAGAGAAAACGAGAGACACCAAGAAAGAAAAAAAAGAGAATGAGAGAGAGACCAAGAAAGAAAGAAAAGAGAATGAGAGAGAGACCGAGAAAGAAAAATGGAAGAGAGAGAGAAAGAGAAACCAAAAAAGAAAATGAGAGAAGGATAGAGAGAGAGACTGACACCGAGAAAGAAAAAGAGGAGATAGAGAGAGAGAAAGAAGGAAAAAGAGAGAAGGAGAATGAGAGAGACCGAGAAAGAGAAAGAGAGAGACCGAGAAGGAGAGAGAGAAAGACAGAGAATGCACCAGTGCCCCATGATGTATAGCCAAGGCGTTTAAAAGTCCATGCTCTGCCATTCCTTACGTCTCGTTGTCACTCGAGCCGTGTTAATGAGACAGCCATTATTGAGTAGTATTTAGCTCATGTCCTCTTGCTGTTTTTTTTTTTTTTTTTTTTTTTTTTTTTTTTTTTTTTTTTTTTTTTTTTTTTTTTTTTTTTTTTTTTTGGGGGGGGGGTTGGAGGTTTTAGGATCTTGTCTATTTTGTTTGTTTGTTGTTATTAGTCTGTGTTTTCTATACTATTTAGTTTGTTTGCTTTTTTGTTTGTGATTTATTCACATACATATCATATAATTAAGATACCTTCCAACACTCACCCAAAAACGTACTCATCCTTACTCATCATTACTCACCAAAAAAAACAGACAAAACACACGAAGCGATTCCGATAAACAAACAAACAAATGGACAAATACATAGCAGGTCGAGGTGACGGTTGACTAATTTGCATAAAGTCGACATAGATCTTGTCCCGGTGTCTTCCTTACTCAACGGGAGTCCGCGGTGAGTAACCTGGGTGAGTAAGGTTGGGTTACGAAGGTGAATGAGGGTGAGTGAGGAATGCGAGTGAAAAAAATGGATGAAAAAAGGTCGTTTTTTGGGTATAAGTCGAAGGAGGAACAAAATAACGACTTTTATTTTCTACGTTTCTCGTATTTTTCGTCTTTGTCTCTGATTCCTTTATATATATATATATATATATATATATATATATATATATATATATATAACGTCGATGAATAACTCTCGTAAAACAAACAAACCATTACAAATACGAACAAACAAAAATAATATACAAAAGTAACAAACAATATAAATCTAAAATTCCAAAAAAAAAAACTAAATCACTAACATCACAATAACATACAAATAACATAATATAATCAATCAGAATAAATAAAAAAATAAAAAATACACGAAAAATTCCCGTCGACGTAAAGAAAACGGAGTCGGCGGCTTTCACTGGCGGGTCATCAGGGGTAACTAGGGCAGGTAGAGGCCGTTAATTATCGGCTCTCTCGATAGCTTCATTAGGTCATTAATCTTGATTGGACGAGCCATTATTTCCACCCAAGGCCTCCTCTATTGTCGGGTGTCGTTGTTGTTGTTGTTTTTTGCGATTGTTGTTTTTTTATTGTTGTGTTAGCCTTTTTTCGCGGTATTTTTTTAAGATTATTTGTCGGATTGTTTGTGTTAGTTTTATTATACTTCCGGTTTTTAGTTTCTCTCATTCTCTCTCTACCTCTACCTCTCCCTTCCTCTTGGCTCCCTTATTCTCCCTTCCTTCCTCCCTCTCTCCCTCTCTCTTTCATTCCTTCCCTCCCTCCCTTTATCTTCCTCTTCCTCTTTCCTTCCCTCTCTCTCCCACCTTCCCTCCATACCTACCTTTATCCCTACCTCCCTCTCCCTCTCTCTCTTTTTCATTCCCTCCTTCTCCCTACATCTCCCCCTCCATCCTCCCCTCCCTATCTCTATCTCCCCCTCCTTCCATCCCTCCCTCAATCTCCCCTTCCTCCCTCCCTAACTCTATCCCCCCCCCCCCGACCTCCCTTTCCCTCCTTCCCTCTCCCGAACAATGCAGCATCTTTATCGTTATTGCCATGCCATCAATTACACCTGTCTCTTTCACTGTTCTTTTCCATCATCTCTTGTGCATTCATCTTCGTCATCATTCATCACTGTTAATCATCATCATCATCAGTGCCGTGACAGTCATCTTCAAGATCAGCTTCACCATTAGGATCACCATCAGTCATCATTAATTTTGTTGCAGGTATCTCACTGTCTCTGTTTTCTTTTCTCTCTCTCTCTCTCTCTCTCTGTCTGACTATGTCTCTTTCGCTGTCTTTCTGTCTGTTTGTGTCTCTGCCTCTCTCTTTCTCTTAATCTCCCATTCCCTTTTACTCTATCTCTCTTCCTCTTCCTATCTCCTCTCTCTCTCTTTCTCTCTCTTCCAAGAACCAATCCTAAGGGGCAAGAGGCTAAGGGGCAATCGCAAAGACCAATCCTAAGAGCTAAGGGGAAAGAAAACAAGAATAAGACCTAAGAGTTAAGGGAACGAAAGATGAGACCGAAGACCTAAGAACTAAGACCTAAAAACTAAGGGTTAAGGGTTAGGGGGGGGGCGGAGAGAAGGACCCAATCGAACGGAGAGAGAGAGAGAAAAAAAGGGGGTGTTTATTCTCCATTAACCGGCTGAATACATTCCCGTCACACTGGGCCGTGATCGATTCACCCCCTCCCCCTCCTCCAACACCCACTCACCCACCCCCGTCTCTGTCTCCTCGTTCATCGGGCCTGTCGTATCCGGAGGAGGGAGGGGGTGGTGGGTTAGGAGAGGGGGAGAAGGGAGAGAGGAGGAGGGAGAATGAGGGGATGGATGGGTGGAGGGAAGGAGGTGGGAGGGGAGAGGGGGATGTGAGGAGGAAGGGAAGAGGTGGGGGGAGGGATGTGGAGGAATTGAGGAGGGAAGAAAGGAGAAAGAGGGAGAAGGGGTTGTGAAGGAGGGAGGGGAGGTGCGGAGAGGGAGGCGAGAGGTTAGGGATGGAGGGGAAGGAGGAGGTGTAGGGAAAGATAAAGGGAAAAGGGAGAAAAAGGAGGGTCGGGAGAGAGGAGAGGGAAGGAGGAAGCAGGAAGGGAGAAGAAAGAGAGAGTAGAGGAGGAAGGGGAGAGGGAGGGAGGAAAATGGAAGTGGAGATGGAAGAGGAGAATGGAGGTAGGAGGGGAGGTGGAATGGAAATAGAGGAGAGGGAAGGAAGGAGGAGGAGGGGGAAGGGAAGAAGGGGCTTAAGGGAGAGGAAACAAGGAATGGATGCGAGAGGGAAATGAGGGGAGAGAGTAGGAGAGGGATATGGAATTGGGGAGAGGGAAAGATAATCTAAGGAAGGAGGAAGACGACGAAGAAGGGGTAGATGAGAAAAAATGACGAGTGAGGAGAGGGGAGGATGGCAGAAAAAAAGAAGGATTAGGGAATAAGGGAGAGAAAAGGACGATTGGGGGAGGAAGGGGAGGAGAGGAGGAATATGAAAAGGTAAAGAAGGAGGGAGGGAAGGAGGGAGGAAGAGGAGAAGAATTGCAGAGAGAGAGGGCAAAGGAGGCTAGAGAGAGGGAGAGGAGGAAGGAAGAGAGAGAAGGGGTGGAGCGAAGGAGGAAAAGGTAGAGAGAGAAGGATTGAGAATGGCGAAGAGGGAGAGAGGATGATTAAAGAAAAGAAAACAAAGTTAGACAGACACAAACATATGAAAGGTTGGATAGATAGATGAAACGAACAGATAAATGCAAGAAAACTCGATTGTCATTAACTATAGAAACGAGTTAGCTATATAGATAACAAAAACTTCATTGGATAGACAGATAGATTGAAGAAAAAGCACACCAAAGGATAGATTACAAAGAGAAGAGAGAGACAAAAGTAAAAGTGACGAACAAACCCCAAAGGGGAATCCATAAAGAAAAGGGCTGGCCGGAGTGCGAGAGACAGAGAGAGAGAAAAAAGTTGCAGTCATGGCCCAACAGGTTGTCTTCATGCCAGAACAAGGTTTACACAATTGTCGAACACGCGGGTCGGCATGTTTGTGTTGTGTTGGTAACCCTGCGCCGATGGTGATTTCATTAAAACGAAACACCGGTTAGAGCGACCACTTCCGAAGGGTCTTTCACCTCGTTAATATTCCCAAAGGGCGCCTTCGTATGCCCGCTTATGACAGCTGAAGCGCCTCCTTCAGATCCGGCAGTATAGTGACCCCGTGCAAAGTCCGATAAACAATGCTGGAAGTAATAACCGCCGGATACACAATCCCCTCCGTGTTGTTCTGGCCTCCAGGTAAGACAGTCGACATCTTGATGAATTTACGCTACGCAGATGAAAATTATTGTCATTGTCCTGTCTGGGCTGTGGCTCCGGAGGTGTTTAGTGGGCGCCACGGGGGGCAAATCCCCCCCTGGTGCGAGACCCTGGCATCGGCCCCTCCTGGATCCGCCCTGCTACTCTGTAGATGATGCGGCTCTCTGGCCAACAACGCCGCAAGCGCCACCGACCGCCCCGCAAGGACGACGCCCTTCTCGCTCGCACGCCGCCAGCAATTTTGAGATTTATGTCAAAAACAAAGCAAGACCATCGAGCGGCCGAGAAGCCGTAGGGCGCGTGGCCTTCTCCCTCGGAAGGGCCAAGTCATCCGAAATATCCATAAATTTTTATATCTCCACATTATTTCTCAAGCAGGAGGGCGAACGTCGGCTAAGAAACGCTGTATTGACCACGGACCATACAGTCGGCCAGGGGAGGAGGGGGGCAGGGGGTAGAGAAGGAGGAGAGAGAAGAGAAGAAGGGGAGAGGGCGAGAAGGATAGAGAAGTGGAGGAGGGGGTTAAGGCAGAAGGAGGGGAGAGGAATAGAAGGAAGAGAGAAAAGAAAAAAAGGGTGGGGGAGAGGAGAGAAGAGAAAAGGGGAGAGAGAGAAGGGAAGAGGGGGAGGGGGAAGAGGATGAGAAGGAGAGGAGAGAAGGGAAGAGGGGGAGAGGACGAGAAGGTGAAGGAGAGATGTGGGGGAGGGGGAGGAGGCAGAGAGTAGAACGGGCGAGAAGGAGAAGAGAGAACAGAAGAGGGCGAACGAAGAAGGGAGAAGGAGGGGGAGGAGGAAGGTACGAGAAGAGAGGGAGAAGGGAAGGAGAGGAGATGGGGAGAGGGCAGGAAGGGAAATAGGAAGGAAAGCGTAAGAGGAAAGGGGTGGAGGCAGAAAGGGAGAGAAGAAAACAGAGAGAGAAATAGGGAGGACAGGAAAGGAGGAAGGGAGAAGTGGAGAGGGGAAGAGGAAGAAGAGATGGAGGCGTGGAAGGTAGGAGGAGGGAAGGGAGGGAAGCGTGGAAGGTAGGAGGAGGGGGAGGGGGTTCCGTAACGAATGCTGACGTGATATCATTAAGAGAAATATGAATTTTATCCCCCCGAGGGCCCGGACGGATGCCTTCGGAATTCGGCGGGGCTACGGGAGCTCGGAGGGGGGGGGGGCGGTAGGCGTGTGGAGGAGAGGAGGGGAGGGATGTGGAGGAAAGAGAAGTATGGAGTAAAGGGAGGGATGTGGAGGAGGGAGGAATGGATGTTGAAGAGAGGGGATGTGGATGATGGGTTGAGGCGATGTGGAAGAAGCAGGGATGTGGAGGATGGTGTGGAGAAGCGGTGGAGGTGGATGTTCACTAGACACCGAAATAAAAAGAAGAGAGGACGAGAGAGTGGGAGAGAGAGAGAGAGAAGACAGGC
>NW_028234441.1:13978848-13981348 GCF_977035675.1 Penaeus japonicus
CAGATAGATGGATAGATCAGAAGATGGATTAACGGGTGGGGGGATAGATGGATGAGTTTGGGATAGATAGGTGGATAAAGGGATAGGTAAATGAATCTGGAGGGATTGATGGGATAGATAGATAGATGGATTGTTGAGTAGATAGAAATGTTGATATTTGGATTGATATATAAATATAGACATAAAAACATACAGATAGACGAAAACGGCACGACGGAGAGTGATAAAGAGAGAGAGACTGGTAAAGAGAGAAAGAGAGAGGGAGAGAGACCGGTAAAGAGACACACAAAGAAAGAGACAGAATATAGAAGAAATGAGAAGGGGGGGGCGAGAGTGAAAAAGAGATATTGAGACAGACACATAAGGAGAAGTAGGAGAGGAGATAGAGATAAACAGATACACACAAAAAAGAGCAAGGGCATAAGAGGCAAAGAAAGGGACGGAGAGAGACAGAGACAGAGAGAACAATAGAGTGAAAGACGATGAAGGAGAAATACCAAAAAAGAAGGTAGTGAGAGAGAGAGAGGGAGATGGGGAAAGACAAAACAACGTATTGAACGACAAAGGAGAAAGAGAGGCCATTAATAAGAAACATCTAAACAGACGGAGAACAGACCGACAAACACATGAACAAAGAGCGATGGCGTGAGAGAAAGATAGAGAGAGAGAGAGGTCCCCCCACATTTCGCGCTGTCAAAATAATTCAATTTAAAAGTAGAAGTGTGAGATAGCGTTGCCCTTCGAGCACCTCTTTAATTATACCCCTCTCCCAAACCCCCCACCCACAGTCCCCCCCCTATTTCCCCAACCCTGTCATTTTTTAACCTTTGACCTTTCCCCCTAATAATTCCATCATCAGTCTCTCATCTGTCCCTCGTCCGGGGTCAAGTCAGGTCAGCCACGGTCGCGTACGGGGTCACAGGTCATCCATATTCCCGTGAGTGTCTGACGAACAGGTTACAGTGATAGATTATCGGGATTTGCATATTCCCTCTGTTATCTCTTATCTCCCTTGATGTATGGCTTATTTCCTTCACTCGCCGTCGCGTGGTAATGACGGGGTAAATTGTTATCGGAAAAATAGGGGGGATGACATGGACTATTCTCTCTCTCTCTCTCTCTACCCACCCTCTCTCTCTCAACTACGCCTCTCTCTCTCTTTCTCTCTCCCTATCCCTCTCTCTCTCCATCTCCCTCTCCCTATCCTTATCCCTCTCTCTCTCCATCTCCCTCTCCCTATCCTTCTCTCTCCATCTCCCTCTCCCTATCCTCCTCTCTCTCCATCTCCCTATCCCTCTCTCCCTCTCCCTCTCTCCCTATCCCTCTCTCTCTCTCCCTATCCCTCTCTCTCTCCCTATCCCTCTCTCTACCCACCCTCTCTCTCTCAACTCACCCTCTCTCTCTCAACTACGCCTCTCTCTCTCTCTCTCTCTCTCTCTCTCTCTCTCTCTCTCTCTCTCTCTCTCTTTCTCTCTCTCCCTCTCTCTCTCTCGCTATCCCTCTCTCTCTTACGCAATCAATAAATCTTGCTCATTAAAGCATCACACACTCTATGGGATCATTGAATGAATCATTCTACTAGCTCGCCAAAACAAACTATTATAATCGAATTAATTCATCGGTTTGTCAGTAAAGAAAATAATAAAAGTAAATAATAATAATAATAATAGAAAATAGAAAAAATTAAGGGAATGATTCAACATATAAAAAAACACACAAAAAACAAGTACCAAGTAAGCAATGGAAAGAGAAAACGAAAACGTATTTGTGTTGTTGTTTTTTCGCTGGATGACTTTGGGAATCCTAGCCCCTAGCCCCCCCCCTTCCCCCCTTCCCCTGTCTTCTCCTCCTCCTCCCCCCTTTCCACCACCACCTCAAGGAGTTAATTAAAAGATAAGAGATAAGACATCGCAGGTACAGGTGAAGAGGCGGGGTATAAGGGGGGGAGGGGGGAGAAAAGGAGTAGGAGTGGGAGGGGTAGGGGGGAGGGGACAATTCCAAAGTCGCATTATTTTAGTCTTGATTAAATCAATAATCCAACCGAGGCTTAATTTCCTAAGAAAAAAAATATAAAAAAATAACAAAAATAAATTGAAAAATATAATATAGATAAAGTTACACAGCCCAGTAGAAGTAGAAATAATGATGAAAATAATAGCAGAAGAAAGACGGGAGGGGGAGGGGAAGGGGGGTGGGGCAAGAGGGACCTGTGTTCGGATCTTTCAGTCTGTCATTGACTTCGAGATAAGATCTTTTCGAACACTGGAACTGTTTTCTGTTTTTTTATGTTTTTTTTCACTCTAAAGGACGGTCTTTCATTAACTCGCATGTCGACTTTCTTTTTTTTATGTTTTTTTTTCTTCTCTCTCTCTACTCAGCCTTGTTCGTGTCTCTGTTTTGTTCAATTCTTTTTTTTTCTCTCTCTCTTTGACGTTTTACTTTTTCTACTGCGTCTGACTTTCTCTCTGTTATTAGTTTTCTTCATTTTGATCTACTTTCG
>NW_028234441.1:13988848-13998848 GCF_977035675.1 Penaeus japonicus
TCTCTCTCCTGTTCTCTTCCTCTCTCTCTCTCTTCTCACTCACTCTTCTCTCTCTCTTTCCTGTTCTCTTCCTCTCTCTCTCTCTTCTCACTCTCTCTTCTCTCTCTCTCTCTCTCTCTCTCTCTCTCTCTCTCTCTCTCTCTCTCTCTCTCTCTCTCTCTCTCTCTCTCTCTCTCTCTCTCTCTCTCTCTCTCTCTCTCTCTCTCTCTCTCTCTCTCTTTCTCGCTCTTTTTCTATCTTCGTCTCTCCCCCCCCCCTCTCTCTTCTGCTCTCTTCCTCTCTCTCTCTCTCTTGTTCTCTTCCTCTCTCTCTCTCTCTCTTCTCTGTCTCTTCTCTCTCTCTCTCTCTCTCTCTCCCTATCTCTCTCTCTCTCTTTCTCTCTCTCTTTCTCTCTCTCTTTCTCCTGTTCTCTTCCTCTCTCTCTCTACTGTTCTCTTCCTCTCTCTCTCTCTCTCTCTCTCTCTCGCTCTCCTGTTCTCTTTCTCTCTCTCTCGCTCCTGTTCTCTTTCTCTCTTTTTCTCTCTCCTGTTCTCTTCCTCTCTCTCTCTTTCTTCTCTCTCTCTCTCTTTCTTCTCTCTCTCTCTCTCTCTCTCCTTTCTTCTCTCTCCTCTCTCTCTCCTTTCTTCTCTCCTTTCTTCTCTCTCCTCTCTCTCTTTCTCTCTCTCTCTTCTCTCTCTCTCTCCTCTCTCTCTCTTTCTTCTCTCTCTCTCTTCTCTCTCTCTCTCTCTCTCTCTCTCTCTCTCTCTCTCTCTCTCCTCTCTCTCTCTCTCTCTCTCTCTCTCTCTCTCCTCTCTCTCTCTCTCTTCTTTCTTCTTCTCTCTCTCTCTCTCTCTCTCTCTCTCTCTCTCTCTCTCTCTCTCTCTCTCTCTCTCTCTCTTGCTCTCTTTGTCTCTCTCGCTCTCATACTCTCTCTTGCTCTCCCTCGCTCCCTCCTTCCCCTTCACCCCTTAATTATCGCCTTACCACAATCCCTCGTTTTCTCCCCCTCCCCCTCCCCGTTTCCCTATCACCTCTTAAGACTCCCACCCGCAATATTAACCCCGTTTTCTCTCTCTCTCTCTTTTAAGGTCAGGTCAGGTCACCGGTGTCGCGTGAGAGGTCGTGTCGCGGCGTGTCAGGTCATTGTGATTGAATGTCCCGGATGCTCCTCGGAAAGAACTCGGGAGGGAAAGCGAGCGAAAGTTTCGTTTCGTTTCGTTGTATTGCTTACTTTTTCGTTTTTTTCTCTCTTTTTTTTTCTATTCTTTCTTCTTTTTAAGGGGATTTGGACAGAACCAGGGAGAGGGGAGGAGATTCTGAGGGGAGAAGGGTGTAGGGGAGGGGGAGGAGGGAGGGAAAAGAGGAAGAGGGGGTCGGGATAGAAAGGGAGGGGGGGAAGGGAGAATGGTGAGGAAAAAGGTGGGAAGGGAGAGGAATAGACGAGGAAAAAGTTAGATAAGAAAAAAGGTAGAAGAGGAAGATGATGGAAAAAGAAAAGGAGTAAAGACGTTAAGGAGAAAGAGAGACGAAAGAGGAAATTTTTAAATGTAGGGAAATAAAATAGAAAGATAGTAAACGAGGGGGAGGGGAGGAAGAGGAGGGTAGAGGACAGAGGAGAAGGAAAAGCCGGGAGGCAGAGAGAAGGGGAGGAAGAGAAGGGAGAGAGGGAAGGGGTTAAGAGTGGAGGGTGGGGGGGGGCAGAGGGGAGGGGGCGTGTAACTCAGGTGTTCGTCTGAGATTTAACATTCTGATGGACTCTTGTCCTGAGGCTGTCCTGGTGCTGATGGCTGTCACAGATAAGGAATGTCGAGATTTCTTGTTATTTTTTTCTCAGGGTGGGGAAAGAGGGAGGGGGAAGGGGGGTGGGGCAAGGAGGGGATGGGGGAGGGGAGGGGGAAGGGGATTAAAGAGTATCATGAGATTTCTTACTTTTTTTCTCAAGGTAGGGAAGGAGGGGAGAAGGGCGGAGAAGGAGTAGGAGAGGAGGGAGGGGGGCAGAATGGGGAAGAGGGGAGTGGAAAGGAGGGGGAGTATGGGAAAGGGGATGGATGGAACGAAGCAGGGAGGGAGGGATAGGAAGCATGGAGGAGAGAAAGAGATTCCAGATAGACAATTAGACAAATAGATAGATACCCAGATTGACAGACAATTAGATAGACAGACAGATAGGTAGATAGATAGATAGATACCCAGATAAATAGTTAGATAGACAGACAATTAGATAGATAGACAGGCAGACAGATAAACAGACAGACAGACAGATAAACAGATAGACAGACACAGATAGATAAACACAGCCAGATGGATATACGTATAGATGTATGATATATGTTTGCATTCGATAAGCTATAGGAAGTACACTATCTTCTTAATAAAATAAACTCCATCAGTGCAAGAGGTTGCAAAATACACTCTACTGAAATAAGTAACTGGTCGTTGTATTTACGTGGGTTAGTGTTGTTATTGACTTTGCATTTTTTCTTGCAACTATTGTTATTATGATTTTTTTTCTATTGTTATCGGTATTGTTGTTATTATCACTATCCTTACTACTAATGTTGATATAGCACGTGCATTGACTATGTTGACAGTAATGATAATGAGGATGGAAATTATTGTGATAATGATAATAGTAATAATAATAGTGATAATGATGATAATGATAATAGTGATACTACTAACTACAATGACAATGATGATAGATTTTATTATGCAAAAATATGATGACAATAATGATAGTAATGATGATAAGAATAGTGATATTGATAATGATAATAATAATAATGATATTGATAATGATGATAACAATAATGATATTGACAATTATAATAATAGTAACAACAATGATGATACTGATGAAAATAATGACAATAACAAATATGATGATGATAATCATAACAATAGTAATGATGATAGTAAGAATAATGAGAATGATAATAATAACAGTAAAATCTATAATAACAAAAGTCATAACAATAAAAATAACGACACTAATAACGGTAATAAAAATAACAATAGCATTAGTTTTCCATTTCAAATATTTTTCTTACCAATGTTTTACCAACCGTTATACCCCCCCCCCCAAAAAAAAAAAAAAAAAAAAAAAAAAAAAATTTAGGTTAAAAAATCAATAGAATTAATGGAGAACATGGTAGGCGGGGGAGAGGAGGGGGGGGGATTTGGGCCCTTGACGTGTGTGGGCCTAAAAGTCGTTTCATGTAGGCCTAGTTTATCCCTCCTCTGCCCCCTCCCCCCTCCTTCAATTCGTTTTATCCCTGTATCCCCCTTCCCTCCCTTTCATCTCCTTTTCCTTCACTCCCTTTCCAATCCTTCCCTTACCCCTTCATCTCCTCTTTTTTCCTTATTCCTCTCCCCCTCCTTACCCCTTACTCCTTCCCAACACCCCCTTCCCTCCCCCTTCATCCCCTCACCACTCCTTCCCCTACCTCTTCACGCCCCCCTCCCTAACTATCCCCTCTCTACCCCATCGCCCCCTTCATATCCCCCTCCCACCCCCTTCTATTACCCCCACTTCCCTTCCCTCCAATCCTATCGCCCCCCTCCCTCCCCCCCTAACCTTTATAATCGGCTTTGTAATCCGCGTGTTTACTTGCCACACCTCTAGCGCCATCTAGGTTTTAAGCTCGAAATTAAGTGAGTTCCCTGGAAGGAGTAAATGAAGGAGAGACAGACACCCTATTTCGAGCGGGGGATGGCAAGGGGCAGGGGGGGCAGGGGGCTAGGGGGGTTGAAGGATTACAGGCGTACTACAAGGATTTTGTGAAAGCGAGCGGAACCCGGCTGAGAAAGGATTATTTCCATATTTGTGTCTTCTTTTTTCTTCTTTTTTCTTACCGGTTGGAGGAAAATGGGGTAGGGGAGTTAATTTATTTTGGGGGGTCCGTTTGTTTTGTGTCTTTTGTCTGTTTGTTTTGTGTGTCTTAATGGTGTTTTTTTTATATTTTGGGTTTGTTTATGTTTCTTTGTGTTTGTATGTGTGTTGTCTTTTTTGTTGTCGTTTTCAGTTTTTATGTTGTTTTTTTATTCTGCATTTTTATATTATTTTTTTCATATTTCGATGCGTTTTATTAATTTTCTTCATATTTCGATGCGTTTTATTCATTTTTTCATTTTTCGATGCGTTTTATTCATTCTTTTCATATTTCGATGCGTTTTATTCATTTTTTCATTTTTCGATGCGTTTTATTCATTCTTTTCATATTTCGATGCGTTTTATTCAATTTTTTCATATTTCGATGCGTTTTATTCATTCTTTTCATATTTCGATGCGTTTTATTCATTCTTTTCATATTTCGATGCGTTTTATTCATTTTTTCATTTTTCGATGCGTTTTATTCATTCTTTTCATATTTCGATGCGTTTTATTCAATTTTTTCATATTTCGATGCGTTTTATTCATTCTTTTCATATTTCGATGCGTTTTATTCATTCTTTTCATATTCGATGCGTTTTATTCACGGAAAAAGAGTCTTGTCATTGTTCTCAATTTTATGTTAATTGTTTGGCAATGAGTATATTTTCTTTTTATCGGAAACTAGTGGTTATTATATTATGTGTATCTGTGTGTTTCTGTTGGTTTGTGTGTGTGTTTGTTTGTGCATGCATGTTTATTTATTTGTGTGTGTTTGTATGCATGCGTGCGTGTTTGTGTGTATATTGGTGTATATGTATGTGTGTGTGTGTGCGCGCGCATAGGTGTGTGTGTTTGTGTGTGTGTGTGTGTGTGTGTGTGTGTGTGTGTGTGTGTGTGTGTGTGTGTGTGTGTGTGTGTGTGTGTGTGTGTCTACATATATTTGTGTCTGCATGTCTTTATGTGTGCGTGTGTGTGTGTGTGTGTGTGTGTGTGTGTGTGTGTGTGTGTGTGTGTGTTTGCGTGTCTGCATGTGTGTGTCTGCATATGTGTGTGTTTGTGTGTGTGTGTGTGTGGTTGTGTGTGTCTACATATATTTGTGTCTACATGTCTTTGTGCGCATGTGTGTGTGTGTGTGTGTGTGCATGTGTGTGTGTATGTGTGTGTGTGTTTGCGTGACTGCATGTGTGTGTGTCTGCATATGTGTGTTTGTGTGTGTGTGTCTACATATATTTGTGTCTGCATGTCTTTGTGTGTGTGTGTGTGTGTGTGATGTACCTTACATTACGTAAGTACAAGTGTGTGAGCGTATCTGCATATGAATGTACATAAACGTCAGTAAGTACGCGTTACTTTCCAATTTCGAGGCCGAACAAATAGCTAAAAACGAATTCCTTTCTTTTTCTCCCCCGGGAAGGAGCAGTACTGACTCCCCTTCATCCCCCGACCTCCCTACCCCCTACTCCTTTCACCTCTACTCCCCTTCCCTCTACCTTCTTATCTTCCATTTCTCCTTCTCCTTCTCCTTCTCCTTTTCCTCTCCTTCCCCCATTCTTCCCCTCTCCTATCCTCTCCCCTCTTCTATCTTCTCCCTTCACCGCCCCCTCTCCTTCCTCTCCCATTCTCTACCCTCCATCCTCCCCATCCTCTCCCCCAACCTCGCCAATATTCTCCCCTCTCCCTCTTCCACATTGCCCCTCTCTTACCCCTCTCCATCCTCCCCCACCCCATCCCCTCCCATCTTCCCCCACCCAACCCCACTCTCCTTACCATCCTCCTCCACCCCTCCCTCCTGCCTATCCTCCCCCACCCCACCCTCCCCCATTCTCTCCCCCACACCACCTTCCTGCCTCCCCTCCTCCCCCACCCTCCTGCCTCCCCTCCTCCCCCTACCCTCAGAACCAAAACGCAGCACATCGGCCTCCCAACAAATCAGTGCCTCCCTCGCCCCTTTACCCCCCGGTGCTCCCCCACTGGTAAAATGTTAAAAAGGGGACTTCCAGGCGGGGCTCCATAAGTGAGATTTGTTCTTGAGTGCGCGTTAAAATCTCCATTTATTACGAAAGGGCGGGCAAACGCATCAATTCCCGCTGCCCGTCTACCGCACGGCCGCGCACTCGCCGTTTTCTGTTTCGGGGCGGTGGGGGGGGGGGAGGTTTTGGTTCTTGTTTTCTGTTTGTTTGTTTGTTTTTCAAGGGAGTGGTTGTAGGGGTGGGGTGACAGACAGTAAAAGATAATGACAGAAGACGACGACACGATAGATAAACACAGCAGATGCCAAGGATGGATATAAGTATAGATGTATGATATATATGGTTGCATTCGATAAGCTTAGGAAGTACACTATCTGCTTTAATTAAGGATATTCTCCATCAGTTCATGATGGTTGCAATATACACTTACTGAAATAAGTAAATGGTCGTGTATTTACGTGGGTTAGTGGTGTTATGACTTTGCATTTTTCTTGCAACTATTGTTATTTGATTTTTTTTCTATTGTTATCGGTACTTGTATTATCACTATCCTTACTACTCCTAATGTTGGATGTTATAGTAGCACGTGTATTGACTATGTTAGACAGCTAATGATAATGAGGATGGCAATTATTGTGTTAATGATAATAGTAATACTAAATAGTGAATGATAATGATGATAATGAATACTAGTGCTCTACTAACTACAATGACAATGATGCTAGATTTTATTATGCAAAATATGATGACAATAATATTAGAAGCCTGATAAGAATAGTGATATTGATAATGATAATTAAAAATAATGATTTGATAATGATGTAACAATAATGATATTGGACAATTATAAAATAAAGTAACAACAATGATGTATATGATGAAACTAATGACAATACAAATATGATGATGATATATCATAACAATAGTAATGATAATAGTAGAATAATGAGAATGATAATAATACAGTAAAAACTATAATACAAAAGTTATAACAATAAAAATAACGACACTAATAACGGTAATAAAAATAACAATAGCCATAGGTTTCCCACTTCAAATATTTTTCTTACAATGTTTTACCAACCGTTATAACCCCCCCCCCCCAAAAAAAAAAAAAAAAAAAAAAAAAATATTTAGGTTTAAAAATCAATAGAAAATTAATGGAGGAACATGGTAGGGGAGGGCGGAGGAGGGGGGGGGGGGATGTGGGCCCTTGACGTGTGTGGGCCTAAAAGTCGTTTCATGTATGGCTAGGTTATCCTCCCCTCTGCCCCCTCCCTCCCCTCCTTCAATTCGTTTTATCCCCTTTGTTTTATCCCCCTTCCCTCCCTTTCATCTCCTTCCTTCACTCCCTTTCCAATCCTTTCCCTTACCCCTTCATCTCCTCTTTTTTCCTTAATTCCTCCCCCCTCCTTACCCCTTACTCCTTCCCAACACCCCCTTCCCTCCCCCTTCATCCCCTCACCACTCCTTCCCCTACCTCTTCAGCCCCCCCCCCCCTTCCCTCCCTAACCATTCGCCCCCCTCCCCTTAACTTTATCCCCTCTAACTACCCCTTCGCACCCCTTCATATCCCCCTCTCCCACCCCTTCACCCCTTCCTATTACCCCACTTCCCTTCCCTCCAATCCTATCGCCCCCCACTCCCCCTTCCCCCCCTCCCCTCCCCCTAACCTTCTCCTAACCTTATTAATCGGCTTTGTAATCCGCCCCGATCGTGTTCGTGTAATCACTTGCACACCTCATAGCGCCATCTAGGTTTTGTAAGCTCGAAATTAAGGTGAGTTCCCTGGAAGGAGTAAATGAAGGGAAGAGACAGACACCCTATTTCGAGCGTGGGGGGGGGATGGTAAGGGGCAGGGGGGAAGGGGGGGCAGGGGGGCAGAGGCAGGGGGGGGGTGGGGGTTGCAGGGGGCTGGGCAGGGGCTGGGCCTAGGGGCGGATGAGGGATTAACAGGCGTTACTACAAGGATTTTGTGGAAAGAAAGCGAGCGGAACCCGCTTAGCTCGAGAAGAGAAAGGATTATTTCCATATTTGTGTCTTCTTTTTTCTTCTTTTTTTTTCTTACGGTTGGAGGGAAAGGAAAAATGGGGGGGTGGGGGAGTTAATTTATTTTGGTGGGGGAGGGGGGGTCCGTTTGTTTTGTGGTGGTCTTTTGTCTGTTTTGTTTTGTGTTGTCTTATTGGTGTTTTATCTTTTATTTTGGGTTTGTTTATGTTTCTTTGTGTTTGTATGTGTGTTGTCTTTTTTGTTGTCGTTTTCAGTTTTTATGTTTGTCTTTTTTTATTGCATTTTTATATATATTTTTTTCATTATTCGATGCGTTTTATTATAATTTTCTTCATATTTTCGATGCGCGTTTTTATTCATTTTTTCAATTTTTACGATGAATGCGTTTTATATCATCTTATCTTTTCATTATTTCGATGCGTTTTATTTCATTTTTTTGATTTTTTTCGTAATAAATGCGTTTTATTTTATTCATTCTTTTTTCATTTTCGATTGGCGTGTTTTATTCAATTTTTTCATTATTTTGTCGATGAGTCGTTTCGTTGTATTCATTCTTTTCATATTTCGATGCGTTTTATTCATTTCTTTTCATATTTCGATGCGTTTTATTCATTTATTTTCCATTTTTCGGATTGCGTTCGTTATATCATTCTTTTCATATTTCGATGCGTTTTATTCAATTTTTTCATATTTCGATGCGTTTTATTCATTATTTTCATATTATTTCGATGCGTTTTATTCATTCTTTTTCATATTTCGATTGCGTTTTATTCACCGCAAAAAGAGTCTTGTCATTGTTTCAATTTTATGTTAATTGTTTGGCAACCAAATGAGTTATTTTCTTTTTTTTATCGGAATACTAGTGGTTATTATATTATGTGTATCTGTGTGTTTCTGTTTGTTTGTGTGTGTGTGTTTTGTTTGTGCATGAATTGTTTATTTTTGTTTTTATTGTTTTGAGTGTTATTTTTTGTATATGCATGCGTGCGTTCTTGTTTGTGTGTATATTGGGTGTATATGGTATGTGTTGTGTGTGTGTGGCGCGCGCATAGGTGTGTGTGTGTGTTGTTTTGTGTGTGTGGTGTGTTGTTTGTGGTGTATGTGTGTGTGTTCGTTGTGTGTGTGTGTTGTGTTGGGTGTTTTGTGTGTGGTGTGTGTGTGTAGTGTTGTGTTCTACATATATTTTTTGTGTCTGCAAATATGTCTTTATGTGTGCATCACCCTCGTGTTCTATATGGTGGGGTTGACTTTGCGTTTCTGCTGGCGTTGTGTACGTTTTGTGTAGTTGTGTGTGTGTGTGTGTGTGTGTGTGTTGTTGCCTTGTAGTGCTGTGGTGTGTGTATGTCGTGCGTTTTGTCTTTCGTATGTTCTTGCATGTGTGTGTCTGCCCCCCCCCCTTATGTGTGTTGGTTTGTGTGTGTGTGTGTGTAGGTTCTATGTGGTTGTTGTGCTGTGTCTACATATATTTTGTGTCTGCATGTCTTTGTGTGCCATATTGTGTGTGTTGTTCGTTGTGTGTGTTGGGTGTGTGTGTGCATGTGTATGGTGCGTGTTATGTGTTTGTGTGCGGTGTGTGTGTGGTGTTTGAGCCCGTGTCCGTCCCCTTGCGGCCTGTCCCATGCACTCATCGTAGTCCCCCCCCCCACCCCCACCCCCCCCCCCCCCCGCCCCCCGCCCCCCCCCCCGGAATGGGGGGTGTTTCTTGTCTGCCTCTGCGTGTCTGCCCCTGCTGTGGTGTGTTGTCCTCGCATATGTGTTCGTGTTTGTGCCAACATGGTGTAAACGCACCTCCGGTGTGTGTCCTACATATATTTGTTTTCCGTCCCCCCCGTCATCCCTGCATGTCTTTGCTCCGTGTGTGTGTGGTGTGTTGTGTGTATTGTGACTAGTACCTTACATTACGTAAGTACAAGTTGTGTGAGCGTATCTGCATATATATGAATGTACATAAACGTCAGTACAGTAAATGTCCGCGTTTTTATACTTTCCAATTTCGAGGCCCGATACCAAACCGCGAACGAGTCGATCGACGAACAAACTAGCTAAAAACGAATTCCTTTCTTTTTCTCCCCGGGAATGGAGCAGAGTAAGATAGAGAGTGGAGTACTGGACTCCCCCTCCACCCCCGACCTACCCTATACCCCTACTCCTTTCACCTCTACTCCCC
>NW_028234441.1:14016348-14018848 GCF_977035675.1 Penaeus japonicus
TCTTTTCTCCTTCTCTCTCCTTTTTTTTCCTCTCTCTTTTCTCTCTCTCTCCTTTCTCTCATCTCTCTCTCTCTCTCTCTCTCTCTCTCTCTCTCTATCTATCTATCTATCTATCTCTGTGTTTCTCTCTCTCTCCTTTCTCTCTCTCTTTCTGTCTCTTTTCTCTTTCTCTCTTCTTTTTTTCTCTCTCCTTTCTCTCTCTCATCTCTCTCTCATCTCTCTCTCTCTCTCTCTGTTTCTCTCTCTCTCTCTCTCTCTCCTCTGTCTTCTCTCTCTCTCTCTCTCTCTCTCTCTCTCTCTCTCTCTCTCTCTCTCTCTCTCTCTCTCTCTCTCTCTCTCTCCTCCCTCCACTCCCTCTCCTCCCGCTTTTCCCTCTCCTCCCTCCCCTCCCCCCGCCTGCGCCAAGGGAATCTGGTTCTTAAAGACGTGTTTCCATCCCCTCATTACGCAACCACTTCCTTATGCACCAGATATACCTCTAGATAGGAAGTCGATTCGTCACTTCTTCTCAGCTTCTCAGTCCGTAGTTGGACATCAGCCTTCCCCAATTCTTTCCAACCTTGCCGATCCAGCGCTATTCTGTGCCAGTTCTTCCCTGTTGAGGGGAGAGTAGAGGGAGAAGGGGGGAAGGAGGGAAGACATACCAACAAGGGGAATGATACAAGCCAAATTGTTATGACAATGGAACGATGGAATATGTATTTTCGTTCTTTGTTCGTCCCGTTAACTGGTTTGTAAGAAAGAAATAGTTACCCATACAAATATTTATACGTTTTCTTTGTTCTTAGGCTTATGTCGGAGTGACTATACTATATGCAAAGGGTAATACGGGGTACTTCACAAATGGTTTTCGTTGGATGGACACACACACACACACACACACACACACACACACACACACACACACACACACACACACACACACACACACACACACACACACACACACACACACACACACATACACAAACTACACATATATAAACGTCCATGCACATACGTGGAACCGAGTAGATATACACACATACGCGCGCACGCCTGTGCATACACATGCACACACTCGCTCACTCACTCACTCATTTACTCATTTACTCATTCGTTCACTCACTCAACTCACATACGCATACACAGACACACACACAACTAAATAAACGCATGCAAATACATCATCCGGTGGTATCTATCTAAATGTATGTGTGACTCTTAAGAAAATGGTTGTGTTGGAGGTTCGTTGTTTGCGAAAAAAATAAAGTAAAACAAAACTATTTACAGGGTATCGTGATTTTACTGAACTGAATATGACGTCACGGAATTGATCCGACGTCACGGAGTTGATCTTGACGTCACGGAGTTGATCTGACGTCACGGAGGTGATCCGACACTACGAAGCTGATCTGATGTGAGAGTTTATAAGACGTCAACGTCATGGACTTGACGTCATGGACTTGATCCGGCGTCACGAACTTGATCTGACGACAACGAAAGAATCGATACCTAAATGTAGGTAAAGAAACACACACACACACACGATTCAGCGAAAAGTGACCACTCGTGCGAAAGATGAAAATGCCATACACAACAAAAGCCGTTAGACGCCCCTTTTTTCCAGTTCTCTTGTGACCACGGCTGACGAGGACGAGAGAGGGTTAGCCTGGTATATGTTGATAACTTCATAGTAGTATCCAAGTTATGATACGGTCCATTAACGGGAAAATGTCGAAAGAATAGAATTTAAATTCTTTTGTTAAACAGGCTTCTATGTCATCGACTCGGAGTTTAACCAAGAACGAGAAAACTTCTGTTGTCTGTGAATGTCCGTCTGTTTTAGGTACTGAAACGCCTGAATGTAGGGCACTGAACACTTGCTCTACTAATTGTGAATCTTCATTTCCTGATGCTGAAAATAGTTCAGTGAGGAGTGACCACTCAAAAAGTCATTCTGAGGAGTAAGACCCAACAGAAGGTAAGTGTGAATCTAAGACAGTCTTGGGTAAAATTCTTGATAAGTTCAGGCGAAACCATCCTGAAGAGGACGATTCAGTAGAAGAGGACTCAGTGAAGTCAAGGAGAAGTCATTCTGAGGAGAACGACCCAACAGAAGAGGACTCAGTGAAGTCAAGGAGAAGTCATTCTGAGGAGGAAGACCCAACAGAAGAGGACTCAGTGAAGTCAAGGAGAAGTCATTCTGAGGAGGAAGACCCAACAGAAGAGGACTCAGTGAAGTCAAGGAGAAGTCATTCTGAGGAGAACGACCCAACAGAAGATAAGTGTGAAACTAAGAAAGTCTTGGGTAAAATTCTTGATAAGTTCAGGCGAAACCATCCTGAAGAGGACTCAGTGAAGTCAAGGATAAGTCATTCTGAGGAGGAAGACCCAACAGAAGAGGACTCAGTGAAGTCAAAGAGAAGTCATTCTGAGGAGGAAGAGCCAACAGAAGAGGACTCAGTGAAGTCAAGGAGAAGTCATTCTGAGGAGGACGACCCAACAGAAGATAAGTGTG
>NW_028234441.1:14031348-14033848 GCF_977035675.1 Penaeus japonicus
TCCTGATTCCTCTCAAATTTCCTGTTTCAGTCCATTCCGCTATGAATAAGGGCGTTCTTTCAGCATAAAATCAGGGTTGTCAAAACGTACCTGGCACCTGCGCCATCTTGGTGTGTTCCTGAAGCTTCCACAAGCCGGCGATGGACTATAAATACGGGTTGCACAATAGACAACGGTCAGAGTACCGGCTGCAGTTAGAGAGTGATAGTGTAGCTCTGAAGCCATCTTGTTGCAACCATTGTTTTCTGCTTTTTAATCCCCGCCCTAGTCATAAAAAGGTAGGAATCCATTATCTAAAATTTAATATTTTCTTTTGTTTCTTTGTTATAAACAATGTGGTATTTTCAACTATTATTTCTTGCCCCTTTTCCTTCTATTTTTTTCTAACTATTTCTCCTGATCTTTTGCTCATTCCATCACTCATGTTGCCATTTTTCAAATAGTAATTAATATTATAAGGAATGGCTGGACGTAATCTAAAGGATCCTTTTTCTAGTCATACGTTATGGATCCTCTATCTGTTCGTACGTTGCATAAGAAGCGTTTAAAAATACCATCTCAGAGTATGAAAAACAATCTCTTTTAATAATCTTCAAACAAAATAAAAAATATTGATGAAGAGAAGGATCACATCACCACAAAAAAAACGAAAAAAAAAACGAGCGAGATTGCCCATGGCATCGTTTGAAAGGCGGTACTTCCTCTTAATTAAGGCTTTCCTAATGATCAAACTCATGTTTCGATGAACTTAACGAGGATGTTCATTTGAATGGTCAACATCATTTTGTGCATTCATTCTTCACAAAAAGAAAAGAAAAAAAAACCTCGAAAATCATGCATTGCAAAGTGGTGTGCCAGGAAGTCCCCTTTTAGACGTGGCTCGGGGCCAGATCCTGTCCTGAACCTGTGTGTTGGGAGAAGTGCCAAGAGTAATCTGGTTCATTTGTTTCTGCAAAAGTCATTACTTTGATGTGGTCTTTCTTTTCGCTTTGTGGAACTTTGAACATTTTGTGTGATTAGGTAATTTTAGATTGTTTGTATCGGGAATATATGAGTTGGAGGGAATGAAGGAGAGAGAGGGAGATGGAGGGGAGGGAGAGAGGGGGGGAGAGAAAGAGAAAGAGAGGGAAAGAGAAAGAGAGAGAGAGATGGAGGAGAGAAAGAGAGAGAGAGGGAGAAGAGAAAGAGAGAGAGAGAGAGGAGAGATAGAGAGAGGGGGGGGAGGGAGAGAGAGAGAGGATAAGTCTTTCTCACCCGCCTTGTGTCCACAGAGATGGCGAAGGCTACACAAGCGGTGGGCATCGACCTGGGCACGACCTATTCCTGCGTGGGCGTCTTCCAACATGGCAAGGTCGAAATCATTGCCAACGACCAAGGCAACCGCACTACGCCCTCCTACGTCGCCTTCACCGATACTGAGCGTCTCATCGGCGACGCCGCCAAGAACCAGGTGGCCATGAACCCCAACAACACCGTCTTCGATGCCAAGCGTCTGATCGGGCGCAAGTTCGAGGAGGCTTCGGTGCAGAGCGACATGAAGCACTGGCCCTTCACTGTGATCAACGAAGGCGGCAAGCCCAAGATCCAGGTCGAGTACAAGGGCGAGAACAAGAAGTTCTTCCCGGAGGAGATCTCGTCCATGGTCCTGATCAAGATGAAGGAGACTGCGGAGGCGTACCTGGGCAGCACCGTCAAGGACGCGGTGGTCACCGTGCCCGCCTACTTCAACGACTCTCAGAGGCAGGCCACGAAGGACGCCGGGACCATCTCCGGCATGAACGTCCTTCGCATCATCAACGAACCGACGGCCGCTGCCATCGCCTACGGCCTCGACAAGAAGGTGGGAGGCGAGAGGAACGTCCTCATCTTCGACCTCGGCGGAGGCACCTTTGACGTGTCTGTGCTGACGATCGAGGACGGCATCTTTGAGGTGAAGTCCACCGCTGGCGACACTCACCTCGGCGGAGAGGACTTCGACAACAGGATGGTCAACTTCTTCGTGCAGGAGTTCAAGAGGAAGTACAAGAAGGATCTTTCGGTCAACAAACGTGCCTTGAGGAGACTAAGGACTGCCTGCGAGCGCGCCAAGAGGACCCTTTCCTCCTCGACCCAAGCGAGCATCGAGATCGACTCTCTGTTCGAGGGCATCGACTTCTATACCTCCGTTACCCGAGCCCGCTTCGAGGAGCTGTGCTCCGACCTCTTCAGGGGGACGCTGGAGCCCGTCGAGAAGGCCCTGCGCGACGCCAAGATGGACAAGGCCCAGATCCACGACATCGTCCTGGTCGGAGGCTCAACCAGGATCCCCAAGATCCAGAAGTTGCTTCAGGACTTCTTCAACGGGAAGGATCTCAACAAGTCCATCAACCCGGACGAGGCCGTAGCGTACGGCGCCGCCGTCCAAGCCGCCATTTTGTGCGGAGACAAGTCCGAGACCGTGCAGGACTTGCTGCTCCTGGACGTCACGCCCCTGTCGCTGGGCATCGAGACCGCCGGCGGC
>NW_028234441.1:14053848-14056348 GCF_977035675.1 Penaeus japonicus
ATGTTTGATAGATAGACGTTATGCCTACATCTCAGTGTGGAATGATAGATGGGGACACACATTTTTGAGGTCCATTCATCGATCAGTTTTGTCGTAGTGTAGATTTGATGGTTAGTGTGACGATAGATGTTGATGGTTAGTGTGACGATAGATGTTAATGTCCTAATTAGATGTTCTTCTTGTTTAACATAGATTATCTAGTGGTAGATGACTTAAGGTCATTTTAATTCACTGGTAGATGCATTTAAACTAGATGTTTGATGTTTAGTGGCTGGACTGTGGTTACTCACACCCAGGCGTAATCTCACCCGTAATCTCCCTTTGCTGACTCACTATCATTCTCACTTGGGTTTGATAGTAATCCCTCTCTCTCACTCGCTCACTCACTTATTCACTTCTTCATCCATTCACCATATTTCTATTTCTCTTTCTTTCTTTTCTTCCCCTTATTCCGTCTTATAAAAATTGTCAATATATTGTTTATACAGTATTGTTGAGTTGAATTATAACTTGCTGTGTTGCTATCAAATGCATATACTATTCAGTAATTTAAGATAATGAGCATGTTCTTTTTAAGATGGAACACAAAGATTTTCCCAGTATTATATTCCTCTTTTCATTTTACAATGGAACAGAAAGGATCTCCTCAATGTTATTCCTCTTTCTCTGCCTTGTAAAACAGGACAAAGATTTTTCAGTTATCATCATCCTCTTTCTTTTATGATGGGACACAAAGATTTCCAAAATCATATCATCTACATTTTGCAACAGATATCCTGACCGTTCTCCCCCACTCTTCGTATTTACAACAGGACACAAAAATGGCTCACCTGGCCGACCTCTTCTCTCTGCCTGAGATGTGTCTGCTAAGCCAGGTCGCACAGTTCTTCATGGACCATAGTCTCCAGTACCACTCCGTCCCTCTCTTCAATGATGTAAAAGTAAGGATGGCTACTGTGAAATGGTGCATGATTTTTTTCTTCTTCTTCTTTTTCTTTTTCCTTTCTTTTTTTTGTGTGTGTGTATTGGTCTGTTTTCTCCTTATGGTGGATTATTTCTACTTCTCTCTTTTTAAGGATATTTTTATCTTTTTTTTTTTTTGCATAATATTGTTCTATCTTTCTTATCTAATATCTCTCTCTTTTTGCTCCTTTATGCCTGTATAACTGTTTTTTTTTTTTAAGTCTTTTGCAAAATTTTCTACCATGTTACTTCATAGTTATATGTAATTTTTACTTTTTCTTCTTCTCTTCTTTCTTTTTCTTTTTTTAAGAGCTCACTACTATTTACATGGCTCAGTTAGTATGGTGTTTGCAATAATTCATTTCAACATTGAGATAAAGAGATTTTTGCTGCATTCATCATCATCTTAACCATGTTGCTCGCAAGAGAGAAATTTTATAGTATGTTATCTCCTGTTCAAGTTCTTGTTTATTGATAACAAGATATGTTTTTTTTTCTTATTAAGACAGGCATATAAGTGGCTACTGAAGTTTATTATATAAATTTCAGTATAATTCCAGTGATGAATATATTAATCAAATCAAATACTTGTAAGAAAAAACACAAAAAAGATAAACAAAGTGATTTCTGATTGAGATATCCAATAATAAACAATATATGTATTCTGAAACAAATCTATTCACAAGTCATTGATTCCCCACAATGAGTGAGTTTGGTTAGATTTTAAAGGATGAAGGAACTCAGTTTTATAGTTCAAGACTTTAAATTATGATTGAAAAATACTCTCTATGAATGATAATTTTTTTCTGCTATTGATAAAATTATTCATAGATTATTGTGGTGACATTTCCTTCATGAAATAGATATTTTGTCTGTGACATTATTCATTATGTATGATGATTTTGAAGCTTCATATATATATATATACTATATATATATATATATATATATATATATATTTATATATATATATATATATATATATCGCTCGCTTATATATATATATATATTATTTTAATGACATGTATGTTATTTGCATTCTCTCTCTCTCTCACTCTTGCTCAGTCTCTTTCCCTCTCTATCTTTCTCTCTCTCTCTTTCTCTTCTTTATCTTTCTCTTTTTTCTCTCTCTCTTTCTCTCTCTCTCTCTCTCTCTCTCTCTCTCTCTCTCTCTCTCTCTCTCTCTTCCTCTTCCTCTTCCCCTCTCTCCCCCTCTCTCTCTCTCTTTTCTCTTCTCTCTCTCTCTCTTTTCTCTCCCTCTTCCTCTCCCTTCCCCTCTCTCTCGTTCTCTCCCCCTCTCTCTCTCTCCCTCTCTCTCCCTCTCTCTCCCTCTCTCTTCTAATCCTCTCTTCTCTCTCTCTTCTCCTCTTCTCTCTTCTCCTCTCTCTCTCTCCCTCTCTCCTCTCCTATCTCCTCTCTCCTCTCTCCGCTCCTCTCATCTCCTCTCTCTCTCTCTTCTCTCTTCCCTTCGTTCTTCTCTCTCTCCTCTCTCTCTCTCCATCTCTGCTCTCCTCTCCCTCGCATATCTCTCCTTCTT
>NW_028234441.1:14058848-14076348 GCF_977035675.1 Penaeus japonicus
CTCTTCCTCTTCCTCTTCCTCTTCCTCTTCCTCTTCCTCTTCCTCTTCCTCTTCCTCTTCCTCTTCCTCTTCCTCTTCCTCTTCCTCTTCCTCTTCCTCTTCCTCTTCCTCTTCCTCTTCCTCTTCCTCTTCCTCTTCCTCTTCCTCTTCCTCTTCCTCTTCCTCTTCCTCTTCCTCTTCCTCTTCCTCTTCCTCTTCCTCTTCCTCTTCCTCTTCCTCTTCCTCTTCCTCTTCCTCTTCCTCTTCCTCTTCCTCTTCCTCTTCCTCTTCCTCTTCCTCTTCCTCTTCCTCTTCCTCTTCCTCTTCCTCTTCCTCTTCCTCTTCCTCTTCCTCTTCCTCTTCCTCTTCCTCTTCCTCTTCCTCTTCCTCTTCCTCTTCCTCTTCCTCTTCCTCTTCCTCCATTCCCTCCTCTTCCTCCTCCTCCTCCTTCTTTCCCTCTCCCTCCCCTTTTCCCTCCTCCTCTTTCTTTCCTACCTCCTCCTCCTCCACTTCCTTTTTTCTCTGCCTTTCCCTCCTCCTGTTCCTTCTCCTCTTCCTTTACTAGTTCCTCCACTTATCCTGTTTCTCCTCCTCCTCCTACTTTCCCCCTCCTCCTCCAACTTCTCCTCCTCTTCCTCCTCTCTTCCTCCTTTTCCCCTATCTCCTCCTTTTCTCTCCCTTCCCCCCCTCCTCCTCTTTTTCTCTTCCCCCTTCCTCCTCCTCTTCTTCTTCCTCTTCCTCTTCCTCTTCCTCTTCTCTTCCCTCCCTTCCTCCTCCTCCCCATCCTATTCCTTCTCCACCACTACCCACATTTCCCAATTCATATGTATCACCAGACTTCACCAAACGCTACTTACCTTCCAGGGTAATCTCAAGCGCCTGCAGGAACTGAAGGGATGGCAAGGGCAGCAGGTATTATACTTTGGCGACCATCCTTACAGTGACCTGGCTGATGTGTCCCTCAATCACGGCTGGAGAACGGGAGCCATCCTCTGGGAGCTGGACGTAAGGATGTTTTTCTGTTGTTGGAGGTCGGAAGGAGCGTTTCAATTTATTTATTTATTTATTTATTTATATATATATTTTTTTTTTCTTCTTTCTTTTTGTATTACCTTCTTATTCTACTTCTTTTTCTTCTCCCAGCATGTGGTTTTCTTTGTTCTTTGTCCTTCTTTTCTTTTTATTTTGTTTATTTGTTTGATGACAGTTACTGGTTTTGGTTTCAAAGTAAATAGTAAATGATAGTAATATTATCTTGCTGAAACTGTTTAGATAAGTTTATTGAATGCCTAATTGGTAGGCATACCTAAATTTTTTCTACATTATTTATTACACAGATGTTTTTCCATTTTATATTTTATATGTAAATGAATTATTCTACGGTTGTTATAATATCTAAACAAATGCATGCTTATCTAATGTTCTTAGATAAATAGATAATAGACATTACTAATACGTCCATTTTACAGTATGAGATACAGTGTCTAAACTCAGACGATTACAAGAGGATGAGTGGCTGGCTGATGATCCTTCAGAGCTTGATAGAAAGCAGCCAGGATTTTGAGGACGAAGAATCTCGCAAGATGATTGAGAAGTGGGAGGAGGAGAGGGATCAACTGAGGTAGGATTGTGGTTGTAGTGTGTGTGTGTGTGTGTGTGTGTGTGTGTGTGTGTGTTTTTGTGTGTGTGTGTTAGCTTTTGTTAAATTTTTGGCTCAGATATTTTGGAACTGGATAAGCCCTTTATGTTGATTTATTCAGATGTCTAGTTATCAACAACAAAATTTAATTCTGTTCCACAGGAAGAAGACCAAGGAGCTGTTCAACCCCCACTTTGGCAGTGTCTTCCGAACCCATGACAACCCCACGTACTTTTCACGGCGTCTCTTCCGTTTCGCCGACATCTACACCTCTCGCCTCTCCAACCTGAACGACTACAGCATCAACCACACCTTCTATCCGAGAAGAGGTGTTCTGCCACACGAGTACAAGTCGCTCTTCGTCTAAAGGGGCGTTGCAAGGCTGTGAGGCAACAAATAATTGACACTTCCAAAGCATTGCATCGTCTGCCGAAGGAAATCGAGAAAAGGAGAAAAGAGATGTAGGATAGAGATAGAGAAATAGATACAGGAGATAGAGAGAACTGATTAAAGAGGGAGAAAAGACTCAGGAAAGGAAGATAAATGGAGATACCAGGTTAAGAAAAGGATAAGAACCTTACATCAGAGAAGACAGGAAAGCTTAAATGCCAGAGGAAGATCATAAAAGGAAAGACACAAGAAAGGAAAGGGAGGTTGAAATTACTGGTTACTGAGATTAGTAAGATCGTCTATTTTTGGTGCTGTAGTTAAGGTCTGGTTGTTCTGGAGGGGATTTTTGTGGGATACTTTTTATAAGATATATTTTTTTGTTTTGTTGCCATTATCATTAGAATTACAGTTGTTATTAGTAATTTCATAATTGTAAAGGTAATGATAATGGTAGTTACTATGACAATTATAGTTGTTGTTATTATTACTTCAATTTTTATCATTATTATTATAATGCTTATTATCACGATTATTATTTTCATCATTATTTTTAGATCAGTATTATCAGAAGCAAAAAGTTTTTATGATTAGTATTGCTTCTGTTCTTATTGCTCGTTATTTCTTGTATTATACTTATCATCCTAAGCATTGAAAGCAGTAGTAGTTGTAGTAAACGTATGGATGAGAATGAGCAACTTCAAAACAAGACATGTAATTGACACGTTTCAAGAGGTTTTCAAAACATGAAAGTTACATCTCGTCCTTTGTTCAATTCTGCATTCTTATTGATATGCATTTGCTGCAATTCATTCTGTTCAGTAGTTGACAAAGACGTGCATATTATCAGTTTGATTTTGAATTATAAATTTGTCATATTCTATTGACATAACATTGAAAATTGTTATTGTCATTGTTCTGAGTTTCATTTATATATTTTATTATATTTATGATAATGATGGTATTTATGATAACTAGAAAGTAAGGGTTATCATTATTATCAATTTGTTATTATTAGTATTATAATCAACGTAACATGATTTTTATTATTGGTAGCTGTTATTTGTATTAGTATGTAACATTATTATTATCAACGCTTTTTTTTTCATTATTATTATTACCATTTTTGTTTTTATTATCATTGATAGTATTATTATTATCATTGACAGTATTCTTCTTTTTATTAATGTTATCAATGTAATTAATTGATGATGATGTCCTCATTGTTTGTGTTTGTGAGGTTTAAACCTGTAATGAGAACTCATTCAAATCATTATTTTAAAAAATATTATTGTCAGGTTACAAGACAATACATTCTCCATTACAATGACTTAAAAGAAATCAGATGTAAGAAGATAATATATTTAAACAGACAAACAAACAAATACAGCATTCATGAAAAGTTCCTCCTCCATCAGGTATCTATTAACCCATTCACGCCGGGGGGCATCGGCTTTGCACGACGGTCGCTATATACGAGGTTTCGACGCGCATCATCTTCTGCTTCGATTCTCGGCACCGCGGCGCCGCGAGCCTGGGGGCTCACGCTCCGAGCCCCCGGCGGCGGGCCTTGGCCAGATATCTCGTCGGCGGCGTCGGACGCAAAAACCACGAAACGTGTCAGCACGTCATCCGGCGTGAGTGGGTTAAGGGGTAAAATCAGATTCCTTAATTTGAGTCTAAAGATATGAAGATTCCATTTTAATTTTCTATTTTAAATTTGTCATGCAGTAAGTGATTTTTATTATTATTATTATTACCATTGTTGTTATAATGATTATGATAATTGTTTTTATCATGATTAACCCATTGCCAACAGGGCGCCTAACAACCTAACTGGTTGTCTAGGCGGGCAGTCTAGGACACTAGCAGTACCAGCTGAAAATTACAGGGATGGGGCAAGGGTTTTCTCCGACCTCCGGGTAGTGCAGACTAGCCCAAACAATATTTTTCCATAAATACATCATAAAATATGAGTTTAGGCTGACTTTGGAACCCTGTAGCTCTGGAGCTAGTGCCGTTACAGCCATAATACTTTATGACTGTGTGCGTGCTTCAACTGTGAGCAGATCCCAATGTCACGTCATGTACATATTGATACCCGTATCTTAGGCCTAATCGGTGCCAACATGTATGTCTTGACACCCATACACAATAGGTTAATATTGTAATTATGGTTATTATGATGATTATGACTTATGATCATTGACATTGTTATTACTATTATAGTAATTTCTGTTCCTTCCTTCCTATCTTCATTTTTCCTAAATTAGCAATCAAAAAACATAAAGGTGGGACTCACAATTTATTTGTTTCCAATTTTGAATAGAGGAACTTTTTCCCCACTGACCATAGATGAGACATGTACATTACGGTAGCTAATGCCATTATTCCCAAGGTGGTGTTTGCTTTGGTGATGCTGTCTCTGTGTCTGTTTGTGTAACTTGTATATCTTGTAGAGGGTAGTAAGAAGTCTGTGTTCATGATGAGAAAAGTTTGAGATGTAAGTGTATGATCTTTGAGCGAAAACTTCACCTAGTCAGCATCATAGTGTTCAGAGATAAGTAGATGGTTGTGACCTATGACATCTTTATGTAGGAATACTTAATTGCTACAGTTGGATGTCAAGTATTGGGTAATGATGACAGAGAATCCCTCTCTTTGCTAAACAAGTTTATTTTTTTGTCTATAATGGGTGTGTCTGCCACTTTGCCAACATGGCATTGTCTTTTTCACTTCTTTAGAAATGTTGTGTGATGGCTAAGACAGTAGCAGTGGTTATATTACAAGGATGATTTTTTTTTTCAAATGTGCCAGTGTAAGCATTAGGATTATCAAGCAGTGTATTTCATGTCACAATGGTGTACCACAATTACATGACTGCCTTTCCTTAGTGTTGGGTCTAGCTATAAGTTATCATTTTTAGAACTGTGGTGTGTTGGGTAATAAAAGCTTTATTAAGTGGGTGTTCGGTTAGATCAGAAGGTGGCTTGTAGAATTTTCACTGGTTAATTTTATATCCATGAGCACTTTCTTATCATTATGAGTAGAATGGAGGTAATTTATATTTGAGAAAATAGCTCAAAAGATACTGTATTTTTGCACAATGCTTTTTGGAGTGCACAGAGCTATGGCACTAGAATCAAATTAATTTAATCATGTATTAAACTCTCCATTCATGTCCCACTGTTCATAAGTTTGAGTAACATTATTCAAGGTCTTCCATTATGTTGAAATGTTGTCTTTTTCTTTTTTTTTTTTTTTTTTGCTACCTGATTTGAATTTGTTACAATGTCACGTTCCCAGTGTTCATAAGAATCTCAAGGCAACAAGTCCAAGGATCCCTCAGCGTCCAACTATCTACCTCGCTGTCGACTCTCTTCTTGTGATTGATTGATTGATTGTGTCCACCCCACCCCCTTGAGAACTTATTAATGTCTCAGGTTTTTCTTTTGCAGTTCACTTTTTTATTTATTTTTTTTTTTTTATGTTAATTTTTGTTGTACAATGTACAATTCTCAATGTTTTTTGTAATGTCTCATTGTATAGAATTGTCTTACTTATTTTGCAATCTTAACTATTTCTTGGGGTATTGTATATTTTTCCATAATCTTTTTTTCCTATTCTTTTAAACATACGTTTTATGAAAGTAACGGTGTTCATGGTCTTTTTATATGTATTTTATTAACAAAAATGTGAAATAACTAAACCCATTCACCATGTTAGTTTGTCACAACTTTTTTGCAACATTAATCAAGCTCACCATTTCAGCATCTTGCAAAGTCTTACATTTTTTATAATTTTTTTGGATCAACTGCTTCATTGATTAATCTACCTAAGAAAAAAACACTTGAGATTATGAGAAAAGAGCACAAGTTGATTGGTATTCCTCCATAAAGAGAATACAATCAAATCCAAGGTATATAAACCCATATTTTGTAGTAGTCAGCTAACCCATAGCAATGCAACCCCAGAGCAGGCTGACAGTGCATTCAAACTTGTGCTTTTTGAACTGGAAAAAAGGGATTATAAATTGGTATCAGTGCAATGGAGTTGAAGTCGATGTTGCAATTGCAAGCCTTTACAAAATACCACTATTGCAATGGGTGATGAAGGTCACAAGGTTTTGCTTGAAGCAACCAGATGTTTGTTGTAAGATGCTCCTTTGAAGTCTGGCAATAAGTTAAGTTAAGTTTCGTAAGTTTTACACCTGTTGTTTTGCATCAGTGTGCATGAGATGCACAAGATTCATGTTAATGCTTTGTTTACATTGCATATATGTATGTAATATAAAGTGTTGGTAAAAGGAAAACAACAAAAGAGAACTCTCCTTAAAAGGCAATAAAGCATACGATGCTAATGTACAAGCATTAGAATTTCTATCATTTATGAATAGAATTTTACTCATCTGTTAGTGCTGTAGATTTTTTTGTTTTTTGTTTTCTACTTTTAACCATGAAAATATATTTATAAATATATGTACATGAATACATATTTCTACTGTAAGTGGATCTCAGTATTTATGAAACAAAACATAGTATATTTATAATGAATGTTCTTGAGTTTTTCTCTTTAATTTCCATGAACCTTTGACAACACCTTTAATCTAACATCAGGCTCTGACAGACAAAATCAAGTACTCAGATCATGGGCAAGGAACCTCCTTAAAGAATAGATAAATGAATAGGAATTATTGCACTTCACTAAAGCTACCAGTTGATAATAGGCACAAGGTTGGAGACTTCATTATTTATTAGTTCTTGTTTTATCATTATTCCAAAGGCGTACTAATTCTCAACTAAGCATCATCAAGTTATGACACTTCTGTTTTCTTTGAATTGTGCAATTTTTTACTTTGAGAAATTATTGCCTATGGTCATTTACTGGAATCCAAAGTAATTGTATATAGTGTATGTGGTACCTTACTTTCTCCTTTTGTCTGTGTTACTTGTAAAAGGAAGTCATGGAAGTACCTTCCAATATCATGAATATTAATAAAAAAAATAAAAAAAATGTCACCTATAGTTTAAAATGTGAAATTAGGTTGAGAGTTGAATGTAGCTTTGATAATATTTTTTTTTTATTTACTGCTGCTTGCAAATTATATATACAAAAGAAAAAGTATCAATGAATTCACATGTCAGTAAATCACCACTCGCTCCTGAACACTACTACACGGTCAAAAATAAAATTTTATAGTCATCAAGTTCATAATAGCTGAACTATTCCGCTGTTCTTAGTGTTGCCAGATATTCAGTTCTCAATTTGTCACACCCAAGTTACAATCACTTTACGCTGTTGAGGACTACCTACCAATACTGATGTGGTGTTCAAAAAAAAAAAAAAAAAAAATGTTGCTAGAAGATTCAACTGCTTGCATTGTAGCTAAGATGAGAGCGAGGAGGAGAAGGATAGCAGAAGAACAAGAAATAGGATTACTTTATTCTTTGCTGAAATTATTATTCTTGGTGAACCTATTACTATGATAGCATCTACTACTGATTAAAGTTCTAAAGTAAGGTTTCCAAACATCCTGAAAATTGGGCAAACCCTGGAAAATTAGTGTCTCCATATTCCAGTTAAGGAAAAAAAGTCAGGAACTTTGATAAAAAAACAAAAAATAAAGGCCTAAAATTGGGAAAAAGTCAGGAAATATGGTCATTCCATGAGAGAAATTTGTCTTTTAAATTTTGTCTCATATTCTAACAGTCTTCTCATTGTATAATGTCTCTGACAATTCAGGATACAGTGAGTATAGTGACTTAGTTGAGAGAATCTGGGAAAAAGTATGGGAATATAGTTTTCATAAAAAACTGGGAACCATGGAAAATACTGTATTTGAATGGAGGTAGGTAGTTTTTCACTATTATATAGGTATGTACATATAAATAGCCAAATCATTTTATTCTAATGCATGTTGTATTTTTTTGTTTGTTCTTTGTTTTTTTATGGATCCTGAAATTGACAACAACAACTTTTTAATTAAATAAAGATTTGAGATGCTTAATATTTTTAATGCAAATAAAAGTATAGATTATAGATGTACTTACATAACCCATGGACTTTCTTCTTTCCTTTGTAACCTAGTGTTGCTGTAGACAGATCCATTATTACACTAGAGAGAAATTTCCCAAAATAAGTACATTCCTAGTGATGGAACCATATCAATTTCAGGTGGATATTACTAGGACACAGTTGAGGAGCAACAAGGAACATCATTTCAGAAATTGCATTTTTGAATAAAAGAGAAAAAATATACAATGTGTTTTTGCCCTGTCTACTGGGTCAAACAAAGATGAATGCCAAGCCATCCCTACAGGTCTGGCTATTATTTTACAGATGGCTAGATCATCTCAGAATTTGATGGGGTGATGATGTGATATCAAACTGAGCCAAGTGCTTTCAACAGTTGTTTTGGGTTAAGCAACCAACAATTAGCAAGGGGCATGAGTTGTCATGATCCCAGTGCCTGATCAATGATGGATCAGCAATGATTTCCTCCCTGGGAAACAATCTCCAAGTTGAGGTGTGGTAAGTATTTGTGGAATGCCCACTTAACCCTCTCTGGACGGGTGGTACACTACTGTACCGCTCATTCAAAAGCCTCGGCATTGTGACATGCAAGGCTGGAATGCCCCCGTCGTGAGTGGGTTAATTATTGAGTTCTTACAGTGAACTTGATGTCTGCCAGTCTGGTACCATTCCTGTGGACCTGCGGAAGGGGGAAAGGGGATCCCTTGGACTGTAGTGGGACAGTGTACTAGGCTAGGTGTTTCCTCTCATCCTTCCGAGATGCATGTGAGCCCACCTGTTAAGGTACAAGACCATGGCAATCCACATTCATACCTTACACTTACACTTCCACATTAGACATGCGAGTCATTGTAAAGAGTCATCTAGAGAAGGCATATGAATTGTTATATCATGAATTACTATCTATGACTCTGAGGTTCAGTGAAATCTCTTCAATGATTAAAACAGCAAACCTATACTTTGGTACTGAAGGTGCTGTAGGGTCTAGTGAGAGCATGTCTAGTTTCTTTCCTGCAAATTTATGAAGAAGATCAGAACCTGTCCGTGCATAAATGCTTTTCAACATTTTCATGAATTGGATACTAGGTATAGCTGACATCTAAAATAAGTGCAGGGCAATAACGGGTAATATTATTATTTCAAACCCTAACTTCGCTAATTATGTTGCTGTACTGTCCGAGTCTTTGGAGACCAGCAGTAGCTCTCAGTACCTGTAACAGGGACAGAGGCCCTTGGGTTTAATGGTTTTCTGAATAAAGATCCAGCTAAGAGAACCTGCTTCATCAATATGAGTTTGCAGTGAGGACTTGAAATTCACTCTGAACTTTATATATCTTGGAAGTATAGTTCATAAGTGACTAGAAGGTCAATAGATGGATTGGCCTGATGGGAAAAAATTAGTAGTGAATGTACATACCTGTACAGGATCAAGTTGTATGTCATCAAGGCCCTAACATTGCCAGTTACACTGTGCAACACCAAAATCCTGGACTCTGCTTCATGCCTTGGAGTCATGTCTTGATGCCCTGTCAACATGTCTTTGCAGCAGGCTCTTTAAATTTAATTGACTGGATCGTGTGTCCCACCAACAGCTTCACCACGAGACCAGCTTAGAGCCAGTTTCTCACACAATCCGGGACTGCAAGCTCAGGCTGTACAGATGCTTGACTTAACTTCCTCCCATCAGGTTGTCCCACCAGGAGCCAGCCTGTGGGAAAACCTCAAAAGTTGTGGCTTTGGCAAAGTGACCAGACATGAAAGCCAGGTGGGCTAGGCCTCCTTCCGGCACCCAAGCCAAGCCGAACCCTAATGGTTGAAAACAAAGTGTGGATGTGGCCATGCTACTATCACAGCTGTAGCCCCTTTAAGTGAATGATTAGATGCTAATGGTAAGATAAAGTAAGAACATTAGGATATTCAAAGAAATATTAACAATAATTTTTGTTGATACAGAAATACATTAGTAGCCCTGACACTCTCAAAGCATACAAATAATGTCTCCAGATTTGCATAAATAAAGGGAAAGGAAATACAACATAATAATTGCACATTACAACAGCACCAAAATAAAAAGAGCCACTTTTAGAAAATGAAAAGAAACAAAAGTGATTAAATTAGCTAATTAAAAGAAGACAGTCTTGTTCTTGTTTCAACTGTTATAAACTTCATACGACACAACAACATAACAAAGTGCAGTCTTGATATAAAAGTATAATTATCAATTAACCCATTCACGCCGAATGACGTGCTGTCACATTTCATGGTTTTTGTATCTGACTCGGGTAACAAGATATCTGGGCAAGGCCGGCGCTCGGGGTGAGCAAGCGGGCAGCCCAGGCTTGCAGCTTGTGCGCCCAAGAATCTCGAGGTGTTAGGCTTATCCGTTTGAAAACCCTGGCATTACAACCATTCAAAGCCAGAATCACGACTGGCGTGAATGGGTTCAAATAAAAATTAAAAATAAATAAACAGTTAAACACACAAGGAGCCACCTACATCAAGATTAGGTTAATCTTATCTTTCTTAAATCTAGTGTTTTCTAACTCATAACATAAGGAGTGATATGACCAGACATGATTTTTCTTTTTTTGATCCTTTTTATATAAACGCTTTGGAATCTAAATGGAAGTATACTATGGCTTATATGTAACGTCATGATGCCTTTCTGTGCTCTGCAATAATCGAGCCCATCTCTGATATCACAGAAATTTAATAAATACATGAATGCAACCCCAAGTTTCTTTTTTTTCAATAAATCTATGAAAATATCTTTCTTAATACCAAAGTATACAGTCCTTATTTCAATATTTGTAAAACTCAAAAGATACACAGGGAAGTATCTGTTGATGGTGATACACATCCCCTACAATATCTTAGCAACTACCAGCTCTAACACCCATAACCATCACAGCGTTAGAAGGCATCATGACGTCAAGCACGACTCGGCCCGTAAGCGGACATAGCCAGTATAGCAAGATTTTGCTTCTGATCTTCTCCTTATTCACTTACCAAGTCATCATGGATCAGTTTCATCTTACATTAGAAAGCGTACATATTTAATATGCCTTTTCCTTTCTTTTTACAGCCCTAAAATTAAACTACCATTAGTATAACCTGCATACACTCTCTTTGTCCCCAAACAGGAAGACTAGCTTATACATCACTTTCGAATCAGAAGGTAAACTTTCTAACTCTACTGTTTTCTCCGACCAGTCAAATTGCTTCTTAAAATAAAACAAACAAATTAACAATGAAAACAGAAATAACTTGCAAAGTTGAACAAGTATTACAACAAAAAAATAACTGTATGTATTATGCATATCCCCCAATTTTTTTTTCTCTGATACAGCATGTTTTATTTTTAAAAAAAAGTTTATAAAAGAATTAACCCATTGCAGACAGGGGATAGATTCACTTGCCGTCTCCAGGATGGGTTTTATTTCGAAGCAAGGCAGCTTGAAGTAACATAATTAAAATCTTCCCACTCTCTTTCAGTCATTCACTGTAAAACTAGAGCCGTTTTTGTATTTTATTTTGTATGTATTTTATTGCATTTAGAGACTTACATGTGCCATATGACAGGCTCTATCAATGCTACAGATGACTAAAATTGTAGTATATGATCCCTTTCAGCATTATTTTCTTTATACTCATTGTGATAGAAGTATTGCTGTCTTATGGGAGGACAAAAAGCAACTTTAATTTTTCATATTTTTGTGCTGTCATGACCAAATATAAAACATATAACCACCTACAATGAAGATAACAAGAAGAGGTAGGGAAGAGGAAGGAAACCTGTGCTTGTGACTGTGAGTGCCACAGTAAAAGGCATCCATATTGGCACAGGAGCACATTTTAAACACTGGGTATGGTTTGAGTAAACCTTCCTCTTCTCATTCTGCCTGCACATCCTTCATTGGCAGTACTTTAGAGCAAGAGGTAGTCAACTTGCTGTGTGCCATCATTCTACAAAGATAGTGCTTACTAGAGACTGTGGATGGGTGCCATTCAAGGCTCTCTCTCCTGCTGGTGCTAGGAGAAAGTGGTGCCATCTAGCTTTTGCACATAAGTTATCTTAATATTACAGTAATTATAGTAATTATAACTGCAATTGTCATTCTCACTCACTCTTTACTCATAGCACAATAAAATAGCACATGATCTAAAATCCCTGAACATCATGTATGTCATGACGCCCGTTGTCATATACATATACATCATATACGTCATATACATCATGACACCCGTCCGCAATGAGTCAATAACTTTACAACACAAGAGATGTAACTGCCACATTTCAAGTAAGCATTCATGAGAAATCTGTAATACTCACAAAATTTTCCTCAAAATGCATAAAGTACATTTTATGAACTTGTTTATTTTCTTTTAAACCTTTCTTTCTTTTGGTCAAAATAAACACTACTCATAGTACATTTCTATGAAGCTAAATTTGATTGTCTTCTTGTCACTGTGGTAAACAAAAACTAAAGAGGTAAACATTAATAATAATAATACCAATCAGCTAAACTCATTCAAAATCATTAGCTAAAATTGTCTTTGTTTTTATATCTTGTTTGTAACATTAAAATCCAAAGGTTTAAAAATCAAATTGTGTACAGAGAACACATTCTTAAATAAATATAATTACAGAAGGTACATTTCAATAAAATAACCCAAAAATAGAGCAACCAATCTCTGATCCGCTGTCTTCATTCCAGTTGCATGCATATGACTTGCATATAATTAAAAAAAGGCATTAAAGGAAAAAGATTTATCTAAGAAGAGCAACTTTGTAACAAAGGTATTTCTAAGGAAATATGTTCCTTGTTTCTTCTATGATTGTACTTTGTTTGGAAGGAATAATTGAAAAATTAACTGAATTTCTGAAAATACATCATTTTCAATTATATAATACTAATGTGCACTATCTACTCCAGTAGCATGAAGCTAGCAGTCAACAAACCTGTGAATAAAAAGAAGAAAAAAAAATGGTATGATAATTATATATGCTCAAGATTTACTGACTGTTAAAGCAAAGTTGGCAGTGATCTGTAGACAGTAGCAAGAGGGGGTAGATGGCCACTCTATGTCCACATCTCTAGCAAAAGAGATTTTACTCAGTGATGACAATGAATAATGAAGAGACAACTTCCGGCATCAGAGTACTTTAACACAACAGCTACAGTGATCTGGTTCCTATTTACATAAATTTGGGAAAAGTGGTTTAAATTAAATTTTCATCAAATGCTTGGCAATAGTACATCACTTCTTTCTGAAAGGTAATGAAAGAGCTTACTGCAGATTAAACATTACATTCTTCAGACAAATACCCCTTTTGCAAGTTTTGAAGTTGGTAAAAAAATTGTATTTTGCAAAATCTCTGTAAATCCACAATCATGACATGCAACTTCCTGACTTCATTTTCAAGTTCCTTCTGCAATTATGTACAGTCCTGACCATTATCAAAACTGAAACCCTTATAACACATTGAATCTCTCTGCTTGATACAATAATACAACCTGGCAGATGTTATCTAGCATTTACAATATCATTTGAGTCTATACATTTGGCAAAGATTCCAAACAGAAAAATAAAGCAACAGAATAGAAATCGATGAACTCCTCGCAGACAGTCATATATTTGATATATTTGATAGATCCATACTGTAAGGAACATCTGTAATGACAAAGAAAGACAGAAAATAGATGTATTAATCCTTTACTGAAATTAGTCACAAGTGGTGCATGTTTATAATTGGTACTAGGAGGCACCCCTTTCCTTACCATCTGTTATTGCCTGCAACTTCAGTATAATTCCAGAAATGTCATAATCATAGATATCACTTGTACCTCAATTCTTATCTTTTTGGGAGGAGTTGAAGTAACTGGGGTAAGTGGAAACTCGGAGTGGGCAAGACAGAATGACCAGAACAGATCAGTCATCTGAGGTCAAGTAACAAACTGACCTCACGGATATCCTCCCTTCTGGTGCAATGCCAGATGGGATCAAAATTGAGAGAAGTGTAAACACACTGACCTACTAATTTTGTCAATAATACTTTATCATAAAGATGAAAACAATCATAATTATGATTTGGATCTGGATTATACTACACCAAAGACATACATATTTAGCAAATAACACAATATAAACCCTCTGATGCATGTATTTGTCATCAGTGTTTGGGTCTACCTGAGCCATGGCATATATGCATGTCACAAAGCATTGCACTTATTTTGCCATGATATGTATACATAATATCAGATATGTATATATGTAAAATTACAGAACCCATCTGCGAGGAGTCAATAATCGGAAACCACTATCAAAGGTAACAAATATTTACAACATTAGAGCACCTCCATATATTTTTACAACACATAAATCAGCAAAAGTAGACTTCAAAACAAAAAACAAAGAGAAAAAAAAAAGCAGAAAACAAAACTTTGAATAATACTTTTCAAAATACACCAATAAATACTATACCTATACCCTATCATTATTCATTAATCACATCAGTCATATATCCAACTACATCACACAAAAAGCTCCCATTATATTTGCCAACCAGGGGAGTAACCTCACTATGCACAATGCTTATGAATGATATGCTTTCTTTCAACCACAGTGGACAGACAAAACCACACATAGAACCTATTTTTTTTTTTTTTTGCACTCAATTAATCTAACGTAAGTGTTCAGCAGTATCAAAAGAGAAAGAAAATTTAAAGACGACTGATCTATCATGATCTAAGCTGAGACAAAACAGAACCCTTGCTGCATGTCAGCTGGCATTTTTTGCAACAATATTATCAAGAAGATGAATTTAACTCTATTTACTGTAGGAGGAAAATGCTTCTAGTCCTTAAATCATTCAATATTCTATTGTATTTAAGGTCTTTGGTTAAGAAAGAAAGAAAACATAAAAGAAAGAAAATGAAATAAAGAAAAAAAAGGAGAGGTAGAAAAAAATATATATTTCTTTCTATCATGTAGCAACTTTCAAGTTTTTCTATGGTCATGTGTAGGCCTTTCTTCTCAATACAGAGTCTAAAAACAATTATAATCTTGAAGACAGATATGTAGACATACAATATTTGTAATCCTTAGTGCAATAGATCATAAAAAAAGACAGCATTGTACAAACAATGTAAATACATTACGATAAACATTACACAATAACAACAATACTGGACGTGTTTGCATTACTCAATCAGTAAGGATAAGAGTACGTCCATGAGGTGTATTTCTCTCAATCAATGAATATGAGTAATAATTAAAATTCTATATCCTTCAGAGTTGCATTATCAGGATTTGCTCTTAATTATTCTTCCACCTTTGGGACAGGCTTACAAGTCAAAATCTCACTCAAAGCAAAGATTAAGTGTAAAATCAAGTAACTAAACACATGTAACCTTCATGAGAGAGCATATTATTTGTGAGTCCATCTATAAAAAGGGAAAGAAAAAATCTGATAATGATATATAAGCAATACACAATCAAATTTACAAATAATCATTATAGCAGCCACATTTTACGATGTTTAACCTGGGCTGGGCATCTTAAGATGTGTATGTTTTCTATTAATTTCTAAACTTATGGTATGAAATAAGTCTATATATCATATATTACCAAAAAGATACTAATCAGCACTTGGTATAGTAGGTCAACATAATTGAACAAATAAAGAGCTTATAATTTCAACAAAAGGAAAAAATTCAAATTCACAAAAGTAATATGACCCTGCGAAAATGCCTGTTACCAAAGTGTCAAATAAAATAACATGATTCTTCCACTTCTTCTTCTTCTTCTCAGCTTATCCCTATTCGGGGTCGCCATTTTTTATGAGCTTTCTCCAAGTACTCCTATTGTACATGATTCTTCCACTAGCTCTACCTTTCTACATTACATTTCTTCCTCTCCTGATAACATTAAGTAAATAACTTTGCCTCCCTCACACTAGTGTTTCTCAAATGGGGATCCACTGACCACAAGGGAGCCCCAAAGAGCCACTTGGGTGACAGTCAGATGGTTGAGGAAAATTGTAATGAAGTGTGCGGTTCCCCCTCCATACAGTGCTTTCATTTTCTGTTTCTCTCCTTCCTCATGTACTCCTATTCATTTCCATTGACTTTCAGTAATTAATTCTATAATCAGATTAATCTGAACTATCAATTAGTTCATATCCTTTTCTAGTTTTTCCTGCTATGCCCACACATAAATACCATTTACAAAATATCTGTAATGACAGCTTCTAGGCCTGAGGCGACCCTATAATATTTTTGTAGACACAAGGGGGATCTGTGGAGGTAAGAAGGTTGAGTGCCTTTGGGTTACAATGCCATTAATTCATCTGGAGTTAAGGAATGACATCCAGACTTCTGAAACTGCACATGACAGACCATGGATTTCAAAAAAACACCAGGGTAGAAAGACCATGACACAAATAAATAAAATTAGGTCATACCTCCTCCTTTCATGATTTTTCTTACAACATTTAACTTTCCTTTTTTAATACCATCAAGATTAGTACTTAGCTTTTATGAACAGAATGAAGACACAAACAAATCCAGGAATATCCTTTTAATCCCTGCTTTCTCATTGTCACTAACCAATTCAACTATTTTTTCTTCTAATGCTATCAAAACTAGTACAATTCATTAACTTCTCTTAAGAACTCAAATACTTACAACCCTTAAAAATCAACCTTTGATGATTAATTACAATGCGGTAAGTCAATGTTGTTCATAATAACCATAAATAGGATAATCAGGCTACTGAATGATGCAATCAAATCACTCATCAACACATCGCTAGAGTAACTACCTTGGCACATTTCCAATCCTAATTAGATCTTACTCACTAAAGCAATAAATACTCATTGACAGACAACTTCTCCAGCTGAACACATTCCAAACAGCTCCAGCGCAAACGGTGACAAATGCCCTCCCTAAGTGTGCATCTATGAGGACGGATGTGTCCCTCGACATCGTGCGCGACCTTTAAACAAGAAGAACCAGTGCTGTCACAGCTCCGGCCATCAGGAGGAAGGGCAGCCAGGTCTTCACGAAGGCCCAGAAACTGTACAGTGAGAAGAACATTTTTTAATCTTTCCATATACAAATTTACATCTAGTAAGACCTCATAATTGATTGATTGATTGATTGATTTTTTTTTTTTTTTTTTTTTTTTAGAGTATGAATAAATCATGTTACAAGAAACTAAGAAAGGTCTATCTGAAAAATGTCTTAACTATATAATAAACTTTCCATCATAGTAAAGTTTTGTTGCAAATATGGTTGCAATGTAAGACACACAATACCCTGCCACCACTAACAAATAATAAGCAAAAAGGACAGTCAATCTATGATTTATAAATGAGATCTCACAACTGACCTGACATATTTACTATGGATCATCATGAGGAAACACAGCTTGACCATGTTCCACTTGGTAGAGCCG
>NW_028234441.1:14088848-14101348 GCF_977035675.1 Penaeus japonicus
ATCGCTACTCTCTTGCTCTCTCTGTCTCTTTCTTCCCTCTCTCTCTCTCTCTCTCTTTCACTTACTCATTCACTATCCATCTATCTAGCCATTGCATCTATATCTCCCCGACATCTTAACTCCATCTTTCACCACCAGATGGCTTCGGGGCTGGAGGACATAGCGAGATTCGGGACTGCGGATTACGTGGTCTTCGTGAGTCTCCTCGCCACAAGCCTAGGAATCGGCTTCTTCCATGCCTTCACGGGGAACAAAAACACTGAAGATTACCTTTTCGGCGGAAGGTCGATGAGCGTCCTCCCTGTCTCTGTCTCTCTTTTATCGTCTTATATCTCGGCAATCGCTGTTTTGGGTGGGTTCGATTCTGTGCGGAAATGAGGAGAAATGAATGGAAAGGAGTTGGGAAGGAGAATGTGCTTGCATTTGTGTGTGTGTGTGTGTGTGTGTGTGTGTGTGTGTGTGTGTGTGTGTGTGTGTGTGTGTGGAAAAGGGCATGGGTAGAAGATTTAAGTCCTATCTGTTTCAGACTTCATTTGTTTCAATACACTTCATATCCCTAAAAGTTCACGATATCAAAATATATGGAGACCTCACCACACACCATACCCCCCTTCGCCCCGTTGAAATACAGTTACAACAATTGTGTAATTTCCTCATTTTCCTGCAAATTAAACGATTCTTATATGAACCAAAACATTTAAAAAGTTCGAACTCTACCTTATCCGAGCTTCATTTTGGTTCACAACTCTTCACAGATCAAGATGTCTACCACATCAAACCACATTTCTGAATTCATTGATTCAGAAATGGGTGCGACAGAGATTGCCATAGACAGATAGATAGATAGATTAATACGCAGATAAGCAGACAATCAATAAATTCCAGCAGCTCCTTTCCACCCTCCCGTTGAAACATAATTGCAACATCTATCTCCTTTCCTAATTTCCCTAGAGAGTAAACGCTTTTTGTATTTAAAACAAGAACAAAAATCCTTTGTCACTACTATCCACAGATCAACAAGTTTCCTTAACCCAACCACTAATCTCCAGCAACTGCATTAACCCTCTCCCGCTCACACGCATTTGCAACAGCTATCTCCTTCCGCTTGCAGGCAGCCCCGGCGAAACCTACGGACACGGGTTGCAGATTGCCATGACCAGCGCAGGAACAGCTATCGGAATCCTGCTGGCAACTGTTATCTTCCTGCCCGTGTTTTACCCGCTGAAGATGACCAGCATTAACGAGGTGATTTGAGGTGTTCCGAAGAGGGAGGGAGCGAAGGCGAGGCTTGGGATAATCGAGGGAAAGATGAAGGAAGAGGTGGATTGGAGAAGAACGTAGATGGGTAAGGCAGGGAAAGAAAGGAATGGAGAGTGGGAAGAAGGGAAGGGAGGGAGGGTAGGGTGGAGAGAGGGAGACAGAGAAGGAAGGGTAGGATGGAAAGAGGGAGGGAGAATAGGGTGGAGAGAAGGAGGAAGGAAGGGAAGGAAAAGGGAGGGAGGGAAGGGAGGGTAGGGTGGAGAGAGGGAGACAGAGAAGGAAGGGAGAGCAGGGTGGAAAGAGGGGGAAAGGGAGGGAGGGAGGAATGGGAGTTTTGGTTGTTTCCGTAATAATGCAATTGTATTTTTTTTCGACTTCTCGTCTCTTTTGATGTGTCTATTTTAAATCTTTGTTTGTTCTCTTTCTCTCTCGCCATATATCTTCTTCCTCTTTTTCTCGCGATCTCCTCTAGTTCTCCCTCCTTCTAGATCTTTCTCTCCCTCTCTCTCCTGTGTGTCTCTCTTTCCTCGAAGTACTCTCCGTCTCCTTAATTTTCTTCCTCTCCCTCCTTCTCTTTATCTGTCTCTTCTTTCCACTTTCTCTCTCTATCTCTCCTCTCTTCTACTTTATCCGTCCTTCCCTCCTTTATCTCTTCTTCGCTTCTTCCCTCTTTCCTCCTCCCTTCCTCGGTCTCTCCTATCTCTCCCTCCCTCTTCTTCCTTCCTTCTTCACCCCTCTCCATCATTTTTCATCCTCCTCCCATTCCCCTTTTCCCCTTCTACCCTCTCTTCCACCCCGCCCCCTCCCTCCTTATCACCCTCTCACCACCCTACCCCCCCCCCCCCCTTCCCTCTTCCTCCCCCAGTACCTGCAACTTCGGTTCCAATCAAGAGGTCTCCGTCGCACTGTGTTCCTCTTGCAACTCGTCCCGATGTTCTTGTATTCCGGCCTGTGTCTCTATGCACCCACCCTGGCCATGGCTTCGGTTACGTCTTTGTCAGTCGAAGTCAATATTATCCTTCTCGGAGTCGTGTGTATCCTGTATTCTGCCATGGTGAGTGTTTTGTTTTTGTCTTTCATGTTTTTTTTATTATTATTATCTATTACTTATTGATTTATTCGTTTATTTAATTAGTTATTTATTTACATATTTATCTAATCATTTATTTGTTTGTTTATTAATTCAGACAAGGGTGCGACAGAGTTTGCCATAGACAGATAGTTAGATAGATAGATTAATAGGAAGATATGCAGACAGGCATATGTATATATATATATATGTATATATATACAGATATATACATATATATGTATATATATGTACATATATATATATATGTATATATATGTATATATATGTATATATATATATATATATATATATATATATTATATATATATATATATATATATGTATATAACTAGATAGATAAACAATTAGGTAGACTACACTCTACACATATAAAAGAGGAACACTCACACACACAACACACATACACACACACACACACACACACACACACACACACACACACACAAACACACACACACACAAACAAAACACACACACACACACACACACGCACGATAGAGAGAGAGAGAGAGAGAGAGAGAGAGAGAGAGAGAGAGAGAGAGAGAGAGAGAGAGAGAGAGAGAGAGAGAGAGAGAGAGAGAGAGAGAGAGAGAGAGAGAGAGAGAGAGAAGAAATAGAGAGAAATAGAGACCGAAAAAGCCACTTTATGCCACAGAAAAGACATCACCCGCTTATCCCCTTGTTATAGGAGCTGCTCCGAAGATAACCGTTATCGCATCTTAAAAGGACTTCCAGATTCTTCACAGTAATCATTCGAAGTAATCGGTTTAGTATCCAGCAGGATCGATTACCTTACTACATTAATCGGTCAAGTATCTGTTGAATATCTAGGTCCACTAGTTACCTTGCCACAGAAATCGGTCTAGGTAATCGGTAAAAAATATGTAGCTCGGCCTCGGCTCAGGACAGCCGAGAGCCAAAGGGCCATCAGGACAGAAGAATGAAGTAAAATTGGGTATGTAGAGCTGGAAGCATTGTCGCTAGTATGTTAACCTTGTTGTTGTTATTACTATATTATTGTTATTATTATTATTGTCATTATTATAGCTCATAGTGTCGCTGTTGATGTTGTTGTTATTGCTGTCATCGTTGTCATTATTTTTCTTATTATCATTGTTGGGATTAGTATTGTAATCATTATTATCAGTCATCATCATCAATCATCCCTAAAGTCATTGCACCCGTAACCCCTCAATCTGCTCCGATCTCCCCCGAATGCCAACAGGGTGGGCTGAGGGCGGTCGTGTGGACGGACGTGGTGCAAATGGCGGTTATTTTGGCGGGATCCTTGGCGGTGGTAGCCGTTGCTTGTGTCCGCGTAGGGGGGGTGGGGGAGGTGTGGAGCATCGCCCGCGAAGCTAATCGAACGGAACTCTTTGAGTAAGTATATGCAGGTGTTCGGTGTGTGAGTGTGAGAGAGTGAGAGAGAGATAAGGATAAGGATAAGCCAGATATGGCGAGCATATGCTACGCCCGGGCTATGGTCGCTATGGCGAGCCTGACCTGTGTCAGAGTGTGCTGACTCGCGAGTGTGTCAACGAGTGTTAACTCTTAGTCTGAGCTTGGTCCTTACCCATCGTAGTACCCAGCCAAGAGAGGGAGAGAAAGATAGAGAGAGATAGAGACACAGATAGGCAGACAGATAGATATTTTTTTTTTTTACTTTGATGCGAGTGAGAGATGTAGACAGACATGCAGACAGACAGACAGAGAGCGAGTAACTGATAGAGAGTGAGAGATATAGACAAGCAGACAGAGAGAAAGAGAAAGCGGATGGAGAGAGGCAGACAGATGGATAGAGAGAGAGAGAGAGAGAGAGAGACTGGGAAAGAAAGAAAACTAACGAAAAAGTGAGATAGGGAGAGAGAGCCAGAGTACATATAGAACAAATTAATTCCAATACAACTTTTTGACAACCTTCTCAGATTTATAAAGGATGCTCTCCCCACAGAAAACACATGCATATTTCCGCTAAAAGATGATGATTAATAAAATGAGTAAATTGATATAAATACTCAAAGAAATATTAAACTAGCAGTCTCTATACGAAAATGGTAATCCAACAATATCTACTCAGAGTTTAATAACCCAGCAATCTCTTTCTAAAAAGAGATCTTTACATGAAAAACAACCCAATAATCTTTACTTAAAGATAATAATCCACCAATTTTACCCCCCCTCCCTCCCTAAAAATAAAAAAATACTCTCCACTCAAAAATAATAACCCGGCAATCTTTACCTTAAACAAATATTAACCGCGCACAAACAAAAAAAGGGTAATCCAGCGGCCTCTTCCTTCCAGCCTGTCCCTGAACCCATACAAAAGACACACAATGGCGAATGTAATGACAATGGGAGCTGTACTTTTTCTTGATTGTTATGGCGTTTCCCAGACCAATCTGCAACGCATATGTTCGGTGCCAACCATAAATCAGGCAAGGAGGTCAGAGGTCATAATGTTTTTGTTTTTGTTTTTGTTATAGTGATTTTATTAGACGAAGCAAATGGCATAACTATTGTGATGTCCATGATGCAGTTTAAGAATAATATTAAATCGTTTTTAAACTTTGTTAACTACTTTCTGAGAATAATAGTCATCATAAAGTAAAATTACGTGTAGAGCAATACCACAATGAATAAGCCAACAAATAAAATGATGATAATAATAATAATAAAAAAATAACAAGTAGCCTTTCGTTTTAGGGTCCTTCTACTGAACCTCGTGGGGATGATAGCCATGTGCATCCTGCAGGACTTCAGTGGCATCTGTGCCTTTGCAACGTATCACGGCTGCGATCCTTTATTGCAAGGGATCATAACTTCCAAGGATCAAATCCTTCCTTACTTCGTCATGGACCAAATGGGCTTTATATTAGGGATGCCTGGACTCTTCGTCGCCATGTTATGCAGTGGGTCCCTTAGGTAAGAGATGAGTGATGAGTGATAAAGAGATGGATTGGGAAGAAATAGATAAGGAGATACGGAAAAAAAGGATAATGAACTGATTGCTGGGTGTTGTCCTTATATTTATATTTATCTGTATCTGTAGCTATATTTCAGTCCATTCATCGATTTATTCTTCTATTTTTAGCTATATCTATCTACTCCTTCATTCATCTATCTATATATCCTTCTTTCCATCTATACATCCTTCCATCCATCTTTCCTTCCTTCCTTCCTTCCTTCCATCCATCCATCCATCCATCCATCCATCCATCCATCCATCCATCCATCCATCCATCCATCCATCCAACCAACCAACCACCCCCCCACCCACCCAACCAACCAATCATCCATCCATCTATCTTTCTATCTCTATCAATTCAATACTTACATAATTTGCTTCATTTCCTTTTTTTTTTCGTATTCCAGTTCGCTTTCCTCGATGATCAACAGCTGGGTGGCCGTTGTGTGGAAAGATTTGCTGGAGCCTCTGCCTTGGTTCCGCAGCCTGTCGACAGATGGCGCAGCTTTTGTAAACAAGATTCTTTGTAATTTTTTTCGTCGCTTTTGTTAACAAGATTCTTTGTAATATATCAATGATTACACGAACTGCATCATTAATGTTGTTTGTTACTATATATATATATATATATATAATGATTTTATTATGATAACACCACTAATACAACTACTAATTCCCTCCCCTCCCCCCTTCACTCCCTTACTTCCTTCCACGCCCTCCCTCTCTTTCCCTCCCTAACTCCCTTTCTAACTCACTCCCTCTCCTCTCCCTCCCTCCCACCCCTACCCTCTCCTTCCCTCCTTACCCTGCACCCCACCCTAACTCTCTAACCCTCCCTCTTCTTCCTACTCCCCCCTCCTTACCTCTCCCTCCCTCCTCTTCCCTCCCCTCTCTCTCCCTCTCCCTCCCCTCTCCTTCCCTCTCTCCTTCCCCCTCTCCCCTCCTCCTCCCTTCCACTCCTCCTCCTCTTCTCTCCTCCTCCTCCTCCTCTCCTCCTTCCTCCTCCTTCTCCTCCTTCCTCCTCCTTCTCCTCCTCCTCCTCCCTCTCCTCCTCCTCCTCCCTCCCCTCCTCCTCCTCCTCCCTCCCCTCTTCCTCCTCCTCCTCCTCCTCCTCCTCCTACTCCTCCTCCTACTCCTCCTCCTCCCTCTCCTCCTCCTCCTCCTCCTCCTCCTACTCCTCCTCCTCCTCCTCCTCCTCCTCCTCCTCCTCCTCCTCCTCCTCCTCCTCCTCCTCCTCCTCCTCCTCCTCCTCCTCCTCCTCCTCCTCCTCCGACAGCCCTCGGGACAGGCGCGCTCGTCATCGCCACGGCTTTCTTCGCCAAGAACTTCGGCGGGCTCTTCCAGACGACGATGACTCTCGCCGGGGTCGCTGCAGGGCCGAGGCTGGGTCTCTACCTCACCGCAGTCCTGGTCCCTCACTGCGACCGCCGAGGGGCCTTCGCTGGGCTGATAGTCTCGGCGGTAAAGGAATGGCGATGTTGAGGACACTAAGTGTCCTCAAGTCTTGTCTAAGATTTTTTTTTTCTTTTTTTAAGGCTGGTCTAAACTTTTTTGTTGTTGTTGTTTTGGAGGACATTTTCTTTTACTCTTTTTTTATTTTATTTATTGAATTTTGCTGAGATTTATTATCCAACGTTCTTTTTTGTCGATACAGATAGCATGTTTTGTTGTTATTGTTTTTTGATAAAGGACTTTAGTATGTATGTCTTGTATGTTATGTCTCTGATTGAACTTTTTACTATCAGTATGAAATTATTTTTCTCGATATATCCTATATATTCGCCTTTCTGGTACAGATATTTCTCGCCTGGATATCAATAGGAGCATCGATATACGGCGAGAAACCAGAATATCTTCCATTTTCCAACGAAACATGTCCTGGTTTCGAAAGGGACCGTGGGACAAATAGCAGCTTAGTTGAATCCGCATTTCGTAAAAGAACGCCAGAAGTAGACGTCGCTTTCATGGATCCGGACTTACACGAACGCGAGCTGCTGCAGGCGGGTGAATCCGCGTTTGAGAATGCGCCGTTGATTGAGGAGGATGGGTGAGTGTGCTGTTGTTGTTTGTTTGTTTGTGTGTTTTTTTAGTTTTTCTGTAATGATTGGTTTAGAATGTTATTATTTTTTCAAAGATATATTTGAGCTACTATATGTTCGTGTGATATTAAACATTTGCATGTGTGGGTAGATAGAGAGATTGATTTATGGATAAATAGATAGACAGATAGATAAATATCACCTATTCCCATATTTCAGCGGGGACTTGATGTACCTCTACGGCCTGTCATACACACTCTTTATGACAATAGGAATGGTCACATTTATCATCGTGGCTGGTCTTGTCACTCTCATTACAGGTGAGAAATCAATAAGGTGATTTTTGTTCTTCAACTATTAGGAATATAGTCACCGGCACAAAGTCAAGCTAAATTAGCCACGCCCCATATATGCCCACGACCAACCACAATCACCTGATTGGATAGAAGTGAGAAGGGGGCGGGGCTAATTTCTCCTGACTTTGTGCCGAAGACTATAGTCTGTTTTTTTATTATTTTATGAGGTATTATATAAACGAATTTTATTGCTAGTTATGTATAAAACTGTCCATGAACGAATAGATAAGTTGAGCGATTTAAAAAGAAACACGAACAGAAATTAATTACCGTATTTAACAGATAAATCAAATACTTATGTTACTACAACACTACTAAGAGTAAAAATAAGGTAGCTAACCACTCTTGCCGTAGGTGGCGAGGACCTACGTCAAGTGAGACCCGAGTACGTCAGTCCCCTGGTTCGCCGATTCCTTCCAGAGCAACCAAAGGATTCAAGGAACACCTCCTGCTTTCCTGACAGAATCTCTAACCCTTCGGCAGACGATACACCTGTTCCTGCCCCTGATTCTTCTACGGATAGGGTACAGAACTCTATGGTTTAGAACTCTGGGAATCTCTGAAGTCTATCGTGATTTGTAAGGATCTTCTAGTTTACAAGGATATTGTGATCCTTACAGTCTATTCGTAAGTCTAATTCTGGAGCCTAATTTATTAAGGACTTGATTCCAGTTTGTAGGATCTGATTGGTATCCATACAAAGTCCTAACCCTATGCAAAGACATAAACCACGCATTTTCAATCCCAAAGTGGACCGCCATAAGTCACTTTATCTCGCAGACATACGTTTAAGAGGTAAAATGTCTTATAAGCGCTTAGATACGTGTTTAGTCGATATGACTTATTTGATGTATGCTTCATTCGTCAGAGTGATTGGTTTTTACATTTTGTACTTTAGGTATGCTCATATTTTGTTTTTCTGATTTACACACACACACACGTATATATATGTGTGAGTATATATATATATATATTTATATATATATATATACATATATATATATGGTATATTACATATAATTTTTGGAATATAGTCTGTGTAAAAGTGAGTATATAATTAATAATAGTTTCTGATACTTTATTTCCTCTCTATCTCTCTCTCTCACTTTCACTCTCTTTCTGTCTTCTCTTATACAGTACATACATCACCTTCACTAACATGTATATCTATATTACAGGAAACTATTTGATTAAATTATATATATATATATATATATATATATATATATATATATATATATATATAAATGTATACATATATTATGTATATATATATATATATATTTTTTTTTTACAAACCTCAGATGATGTGCAGGAAGTGAAAGGAATAATCAAAGCCAGTGAAATTGTTTACATTTACTAGATTTACATTTATTGTAATTTCTTAAAAAATAAAATGGGAGATAATCTCGCCTCTTTTAATAAGGCCAAGAGGACGGATACATGGGGGAAGATTAGAGAAAGAGAGAAATAATAGAAGAAAAGAATAAGTGCAAATAGAAATATTAGAAATTAAATTAAGAAGTGATATTTTTTTTCAAAAAGATTTATGTGATATTCAGAAATATTTTCATTATGTAAAAAAAATGGACAAGATATACATGTTTATATATATACACATTTGATCGTATTATCAAAACCAATATTCGGTCCCCACTTTGCGTAAGTTGTGGTTAGTTCCAATTCAAATTCCCAAATACCAATCAATTAAAAAACCTAAATGCAGTTTTCGAGCACTAGTCTAGAAAGTTGGGCCAATATTTATCTCTAGTAATACGAACAAGTCAAACTTAACTCAGTCATACAGAGTTCACTGTGCCAAATGTAGACTTTTTTAAAAAAGAATTAATAACACCTTACATTGTGATTATTATTTCTTTTTTTTTCATTCTCATACTTTTTCTACATTTAGCTCAATTAAGTTCCTGTATTCGAACTGCAAAGACCAAATTCATCAAGTGCTTCAATCAGTGGTTCGAACACAGGACTCGACTCCGATCACTGAATTTTACTGAGATTTTGATTTTCTTTCGAGAATATGAACATCCAAAACACTTATGAGTATCGTATCTCTTACATTATCCTTCTTCATAACGAGAATAAACAGGGAAATCTTTCTTTTTTTTTAGTTTTTTTCTTGTTTTACAATGAAGATGAAAGACAATATACGGCGAACTGATATATGAAACTGAACCTTCTTGTACTTGAAACAACAATGGCGCCATCGTAATAGGGCGCTGAGGAGAGTAAAATCAAACTTTACTCATTTATGGATTATGGATCATGTCAATAATGCATCTTTGTTATCAAGAGCACATTATCATGATTAATGTGCAATTGAAATAAGACTGAGGGAACAGACGGAGAAAAGAAAACAAGAAAAAAAAGGGAAAACGAAAGAACACAGACTCAGCAGAGGAAACAAAACACAAACAAAAGAAGCAAAAAGACTTAGTAAAGAAAAAAAAATTAAGCCAAAAATCCTCACAAATCTAAGGCTCAGATTTGCGTATAGGATACAGCTGGTGTCCGTTGGCGGAATCCTCCATCGAAAAGGTTTTGACTGGGAGGTAATAGGCGTCCTTCATAGTCGCCGACCGGGCAGGGAGGAACCGTCGGATGATGGGACTCACCAGCTCCGGTCTCACTTGACTCAGGTCTTCGCCACCTGGAGATGTAATGGTAGTGATTATGATGATTTTCAGTGTAATCATCATCATCGTCATCCTTACTTGTTATTACTGTTATTATCGTTATCATTATCTTTGCAGCAGTAATGATAATAAGGATGGTAAAGATAATGATATGATAATGGTAATGATCATAACAACTATAATAGCAATAATGATTATAATCATTATTACTGTTATAAGGATAACGAAAGTAATAAGATATAAGTGACAAGTGATAATAATGATAAAGATAATGATAATATTCTACTTCGTAAAGTTCTTACTAAGATAAATTATCAATTTCCTGTCCGTTGGAAATTATCGCTAAAAGATGGAAATATTTATGACATTCCTAATTGAGATATGTTATTGAAAAACAACATATAAAGTAAGAAATAAAATATACACGCTTTCTATTTATTCTATCTATTCATCTTTTCTATTACCTTTAGTGAATATAAATAATAATAAAAAATATATAATACTCGACTCAGGTTTTCAATCAGTTTTCGTCTCTTCCTCTTTTCTAGTTCCAGCAAACCTAGATATACTCTATGGCAGAGCTACTCAATTACCTTCTGAATGTCTTAGCTAGACCCCAGACTCTAGTAGAAATACATAAATAAACAAAATAAAGGTACTCCCTTAGTTATCTTTATACTTTGTATAAATTAGCCAAAGAGTGAATATGAAATGAAGAAAAACTTCGATTGGTTGCTATATTTTCCAAATTACATGCAGCACATTTATCCAGATCTCTGTATACATGGGAGCTTTTTTATTTAAAACCGGACCTTTACTCATCATAGCTGAATAGCCTTAATTTAATCTACACCAACCACAGCATAAAAGCAACATATAAAACAGTAACAGAAAAGACCGTTACGTCAGACAAGACAAAAGTAAACAAACCTTCGTGTACACAATACGCTCTAAGGTGCCTCACCTGTTGCGATGGTAATGCTAATAGCCACGATAATGCAGGTAAGCGTTCCGATAACAGGGTAAAGAGTGTATGATATTTTGTATAATGCAAGGAGCGGCCAACTGCAAAGAAAATAAAAGAAAAAAAGTTATGGGAATGATACTGGTATTAAGATAGTTGATTGTGAGGGATGGTCTTTAGGTTAGTCGAGTGGGTTTCGGATGCGTTGTTGTGATGAGGTCAGTTTATCAAGTGGTGTATTTCTAATTGGTTATGGTGAGAGGGTATATGTTCAAAATCATCTGTCTCTCTATCTATCTATCTCTATCTATATATTTTCTCTCTCTATCAATCTATCTTTATCTATCTATTTTCTCTCTCTACCAATCTCTCTCTCTCTCTCTCTCTCTCTCTCTCTCTCTCTTTCACACTCACTCACTCACTCACTCACTCACTCACTCTCTCTCTCTTTCTTCCTCCATCTTCCCCCTCCCTCTCCCTCCTCCTCCCTTCTCCCCCTCCCCCTCCTTCTCCCCCTCCCCCTCCCCCTCACCTCTCCCACTCCTTCTCCCCCTCCCTCTCCCCCTCCCCCTCACCCTCCCTCTCCCTGAATCCATCTACTCACTCTTCCTCCTCCTGCTGCTGCGCGCCCATCTCCTCGACAAGGCTCTCTGCAACGGTGGTCCCAGCCGCCTCCTCTTCCGAAACGAGTTCGTGTAAGCCGGATTTAGCCATGACGTCATCGAGGTCGTTCTGGCCTCGCGATTGGACGAAGGCGCTGAGGTTTGCAAACTGGGTGACGTCACTCATCAGCTGATCGTCTTGGGAGTTCAGAGTCTGGTTGCTGACGTTGAAGCTGACGGGGCAGTTGTCAGCCGAGAGGGAGAGGTATTCGGGTTTCGTGCCGTAGAACGAGGCCCCCATCGCTATCCAGGACACGAAGACCTGGGTTGGTGAAAAAGGAAGATTTTTTGTGTGTAAATAGATATGATTAATAACAATGATAATGATAATAACAATAGTACTAGTAACAAAAAAATAATTAAAACAAAACAAAACAAACCCAAACCCCCTTAAAACAAAAACAAAAACAAAAAAGAAAAAAAAAATCCTACCGCAGACACGACCAGTCCCACGAAAGCCCCGCGGCGGTCGCAATGGCTCCAGAAGCCCAAAGGGAAGAGACCCAG
>NW_028234441.1:14108848-14111348 GCF_977035675.1 Penaeus japonicus
CGTCATCGTCCTATTCCTTCGCACTTCACGACGGGCGTTTCCGGGCGATGACCACGGCACGGGAAAGGACTCGGGACACGGCAGACTCGACCCCTCCCTGACGCCCCTAAATCGACCACTAGCGGCCTAAACTCCACAAGGGCAGACTTATTCACTCACTCAAAGAACTCTGTGCGGTTGTTGGCCTGCGCGATGGCCCACACCTGCTGGAAGCCGCCCACCTCCAGGCAGCCCACGATGATCACGGCCACCACGCCCATCGTCACCACGCCCATCTGGAACACGTCCGTCCACACCACCGCCTTCAGCCCGCCCTGCCGCCCGGGGAGAGGAGAGGACTGTGTTGAAAGCTCTTCGGGGAGTTAGGGAAATGGCATGCATGGACGCATGCATGGACGCACTCGCAAGCACACACGCATGCACAAACACATACACACTCTCTCTATTTTTCTTCTTTTCTTTCTTTCTTTCTCTCTCTCTCTCTCTCTCTTTCTCTCTCTCTCTCTCTCTCTCTCTCTCTCTCTCTCTCTCTCTCTCTCTCTCTCTCTCTATATATATATATATATATATATATAATGTTTATATGTATACGTTTATATATATATACACATATAATATTTATATGTACATATATATATATATATATATATATATATATATATATATATACATATATATATATATATATATAATATATATATGTATATACATATATATATACATATATATATATATATATATATATATATATATATATATATATATATATATATATACACATCCATACATTCCATTGATCCACCAGCATGCCAACAACCCAGGGAACTGCAAGCAGAGGCGCGGGCAGCAGCACCCTCACCCACCCAGCACCCCAAAGCAACTCGCCAACTCACAATGGTGGAATACACCGTGCAGACGATGCCGAGGATGACGATGTTGCTGTCGACGGAGAGCGGGGTGACGGAGGCGAGTGCCAGCGTGGGCGCGAAGAGGCACAGGCCCGAGTAGATGAGGCCGATGAACGTGTTGAGAACCAGGGCTGTGATTCTGAGCAGGCGCGAATTGAACCTCATCTCGATGTACTGGAGGGAGGGTAGGGGGGGGGAGAACAGAGGGTGGAATGGCGATCAGAATATGATGTATATTGAGCTTGACATGTATTACGTTGCTTTACACCACATTACGTTACATTATATTATATTAATGAACGTATCCTTAACAAGAACTGTGGTCATAACCATAACATGATATATATTGATAATAACATACAATGCCTTGCCTTACTGAACGTGGCAAGAACTAGGACTGTAATCATAATAACATGATGTACATTGAGAATAACAAGCATTACATTACGTTTCCAAAGCCAGGACAATGATGCCAAGCAAGCGGAAACTTAACCGACTGGGAAGGGTATCCTGAGTATACGGTTGTCTCAAATGTTTCAATCAATATTTTAATCAGTCCTTTATTTACGTGACATTGCTTGTCATCGTGCCGTCTGACGTGCCTTCTCAGTGCTTACGTCCATCGTAACACTACTAACTTATTCATAGATAGTTTTGCAATTGCAGTAACATGCAAGGAACACAAGGGGGTATGTGGAATTTTGAAGAAACGGTCCTTTTCGTAACACAGTGTGGAGGTTTTAGTTTTGCGGAATGGTGTTGGTGGCATTTGTGCTGGCATTGTTGTTGTCAGGGCATTTGATTATGCCACGAATGTCATTACTGTTCTGTTCATTATTGTTCGTATTCTCATTACCAACATCATCATTACAGTTACTGCTACTGCTAATATTTTACCATGATAACAAAACCAATAATAATGATATTGACGTATATGTGATGTGATGATGACATACCACTACTACTACCAACACCAACACCATCACCAACACCATCACCCTCATCACCATCACCACATCCCCTCACACCCTCACCACACCCAAACCCTCACCTCATTCACGCTCGTCATCTTGAGCGGATAGAACACCGGCAGGAAAAGGTGCGCCGCCCCTGTGATACCCGTGAGGGCGCCCACAAGCAACATGCTGAGTTGCATCCCGTGGGCGTACGTCTCGCCCGAGTTGCCTGCAGGAGGAAGAAAGGGGGGGGGGTTGGATTAGGATGTCGATTTGCAAGGAAGAAGATAAGGATTGATACGGGAATAGATAGACAAAGAAACATATAGGGATTGATGAAGGAATAGATTTTCAAAGAAACATGAGGAAATAGTTTTTCAAAGAAACATGTAAGAATTGATGAGGGAATAGATTTTCAAAGAAATATATAGGGATTGATGAGAGAATAGATTTTTCAAGAAACAGAGAAATTAATGAGGGAATAGATTTTCAAAGAAATATATAGGGATTGATGAGGGAATAGATTTTCAAAGAAAAACCTAAAGATTGGTGATGATGGAACACAATTAAAAACAAATAATTAGTAATTAAGAAAAGGATAGATTTTCAGAGAAACACGTAGGGACTGATGATAAA
>NW_028234441.1:14146348-14148848 GCF_977035675.1 Penaeus japonicus
TATTATTACTATTATAATCATTGTAATTATTATGATCATTATAATTTTTGAATTATTGCTATTATAATAATTGTAATTATTATGATCATTATAACTGCTATTATTACTATTATAATCATTGTAATTATTATGATCATTATAATTGTTATTACTATTAGCATTATTATTGTTGTTACCATCATCATTTTTGTTGTTATCATTATTTTGATTATCGTTATCATTATCATCTTAATTATCATTAACATTACTACTCTGATGATAGTGGTGATGATAATGAAAATGATGATGATTATGATTTTCGTAATGATGATAATGATGACTAATATTACTAGCGTTATCCTATTATTGTTATCATCATCATTAGTATCATTACTGTTATTATTATCATTAGAATTTGCTGTCACTATGATTTCTTATCCTTACTGTTATTATAGTTACAGTTATCTTTACTTTCACTAGTAATGATGGCAATAATAGTAGTAGTAGTTTAAATAGGTTCTTTATCATTAATGTTCCTTTTTATCATTGCCTTTTATTGTTTGCATTATCATTGTTATTATTGTCGTTATTCAAATTTTCCTCTTTATCTCACCTTTATTGCTGTTACTATTGGTTTTGTCTTTATTTTTCACCATCATAATTGAAATTGTTATCATGGCTATTGCTATAATCATCACCATCATTGCCTTTACATAATCACCGATATTTTGGTCCTATAGTCAACGAGAGTTCATTTCATATTAATCTAATTTCAAGCTTCCCTAAACCATCTCATTTCGCTTTCTTTCGTAAATACCAGTTATGCAGTTAAAGTTTTATAATGTTGAATTGGTCAATTATTGTTATTCAAATGTCTTCATAATCTTGTATATTCGTTACTTGTCATTCAAAACCGACATTTGAAATTTAAACGTGATTGGAAGTATAACTCTTAACTCAATGAATTGAGAAGATAATTTATTCTTATTTCATTCAATCTTGTCTTAATGATCTCGCAGATAACTGCAAAATTAGGGCTTTCTTGTTTACGTTACCCTCTCTTTTATTTGTTGATTACGAGCATTATACCGTCGTCGTATCTTTATAATCATTATTGCTACAGTTATAACTGCATTTTGCCTTCAATACTTTTAGAATGCTCGTTTGATCCTTTTAGTTTTGTGTTGAACTAGACGGTGACTTACTTCCCGCTGTCCCTGTCCCCGCCAGCGCAATCTGTGACGCTCCTCGTCTTGCAGCTCTGGCCTGGAAATGCCTCACTACGAGGACGAGGACTTCCAGGTCGACCTGAGCCAGTTCGAGCTGCGGCCGCGACCCGGAGGCCCGCTGTTCCACTTCGACGACGCCGCCGCCGGCCCGCCGTCGCCGCCGCCGGACGACCGCCCCCCAACCGCTCGCGCGGGCAAGAGGGGGCCGCTGCCACAACGCTGGTCGCCGCCCCCCGAGGCCAGGCAGCCGAGGGCCGGCCAGCCACGCCGGGCTCCTTCGCCTGTCTATCGCCGCCCCCGGTCCCCTGCTCGCCGGCGCTCTCCTTCTCCTGCTTACCGCAGATCCCCTCCCACGTCCCCCCGATCTCCGTCTGGTTATCGCCGTCGCTCTCCATCCCCTGGCTATCGCCGGTCTCCGTCTCCCGTTTATCGTCGCGATCCATCTCCTTATCGCCGATCTGATTACCGTCGCTCTCTATCCCCTGTTTATCGGCGTGATTCGTCTTCTCTTCATCACCGATCGCCATCTCCTGGATATCGCCGCTCACTTTCCCCTGCTTACCCCGTCCAATCTCCGTCCCACTACAACCGATCTCCTTCGCCCCCTTATTGGAGATCGCCAGCCGAGAACTCCTCGGGAAGACGCTCTCGAAGATCTTCGCCCTCCCCCGCAAGACACGCTCGGTCTCCTGTTCGGAGTTACAGAGAACCCACTTCTCCCTCCTCGGCCTCTCGCCCACAGCAACCCGATGAGCAAGGGGATTATCTCGACGGGGCGTTCAGAGGCCTTCCGCTTGCCCGCATGAAGATTACGAACGGACATCGATCACAGGAGACGCGGAATCCCAGCACTACAGAAGCCCCTCGCCAGGCCAGCAGGCGCGTCCTCCACAACGTCGTAGACTCAAGTAGTGACGACGCGACCCTCAGGCAGCGAAGGCCCCCTCCCTCCCACAGGAGATCGAAGCCTCAGAGTTCGCAGGCCATGTCGAGTCAGCAAAAGCCAAACAAGTCTCCTTCGCCCGCGAAATCCAAGCCGAAGACGGAAAGGCAAGCTCGCCAACCTACTCGCTCAACGGGTCGGTCGGGGCCCTCGCCCGTGCCCGACTATGACTTGGCTTTGGCAATGCCATATGTGCCAGCGCCGGACTACTGAGGGATTTTGAGCCGGACCAATATCCCATTTATTCTCTTATATTTATTAGGCATTAGATCGACTTAGTCACTGGTCAGAGATAGCAGAAGGTTCACATAGAAGCAAATGTTTGTTGGAATAGATGTTTAGTATATAT
>NW_028234441.1:14163848-14178848 GCF_977035675.1 Penaeus japonicus
GTGGCATAAAACCGGTAACTGTATAAAACCATATGTTTGTGAAAGCATAAGGTTATCTCTGAGGACAAAAAAAAGCAAGTGCACGTTCATCATACAGACAAAAAAGTGTGTGTGTGTGTGTGTGTGTGTGTGTGTGTGTGTGTGTGTGTGTGTGTGTGTGTGTGTGTGTGTGTGTGTGTGTGTGTGTGTGTGTGTGTAATAAAAAAGCTACAAATGTCAACACATATCCGTGTGCGTAAATGGTGACCTCCATTACCCCACGTACATAGCAGGGAGGATGGGATGGGAGGTGACCCCAACCCCCACCCACCCCCACCCAGCCCGCCCCCCACGTAAGCACCCAGGTGTTACGGGCCAAAGGCACGTGTCGCCTCTCGCCGGAATTCACTCGAGCGCGACGCGACCGGCCGACGGCACTCTTGCCCCCGTCACGCATCGCGCCCGCAGCCTTGGGCGCTCTCCCACGCCCACACACATACGCCCGCCACTCCATTTCTCACACGGCGCCTTCTGACCACAGCTATCCTCCTCCTCTCTTTCGTCCACCTTCGTTTTTGTTTCCTCTATCTGTTTGTCTCTGTTTCTGTCTCTAGCTAAACCTCCATCTCTATGTCTGTCTCAGTCTGTTTGTCAGTCAGTCTGTCTGTCTGTCTGTTGACGCCTCGCTGCGCGCCAGTCAGTAATAGGGCTCAAGACCTTACTTTTTAACACTTGCTTATTCAGCGTCCTTCACTATTCGCCGTCTCTCTCTCTCTCTTTGCTTCTTTCTTATTCTCCTCTTCTTACCTTTTTCTCATTTTTGTGTTTATGATTCGTGTTTCTCCTTCTTCTTCACTTTCTCCAAGGTTTGGCTTTCCATTTTTTTTCTCTCTCATTCTTCTTTACCTCTGTGTTTTGTCTTCCATTCTTCTATTTATTTGCATTTCTTTCGTCTTTTTCCAAGTTCCTCATTTCCCTGTATTCTGCTCATTATTCCCCCCTGTGTTTTGTCTTCACCCCACCTCAGTTCATCTTCCTTTCCATGTCTTTTATTGTTCATTCTCCTTATTCTCCTTCCAATTCAACCTGGATTATTATTCGCCGTGACTCCCATTCCCCAATCATTCCTCCCGTATCTTGTTCCTTGCTTTCCACAATCCCCATTCTTCTCCCATTTCTCGTCTCCTCTTTCGTTCTCTACGTATCCTTACGTTCCTTCAACCCGCGACAGTCATCCGTGTGCAAAGGATCAATTCGGTCCTGAACCGTGTGAGGAGTCCCGACGCCCGACGTAGGGTCCTGGACCGTGTGAGGAGTCCCGACGCCCGACGTAGGGTCCTGGACCGTGTGAGGAGTCCTGACGCCCGACGTAGGGTCCTGGACCGTGTGAGGAGTCCCGACGCCCGACGTAGGGTCCTGAACCGTGTGAGAGGTACTGCGATGGGGGGGGGAGGGGATCCAGCAGTACCGGGTGAAAGGAATTAAACTGACCAAGGTTTACGTGTGAAGTCCCAAGGTGGAGCTTGTGTGGGGAGGGGGGCGAGGAGGAGGAGGGAGGGGAGGGTGGGGAGAACGCGTGGAAAACAAAATACGTGTGAACTGCGCACCGTGTGAAGGAATGGGAGTAGGAGAGTAAAAAAGAAAAAAATGGTGTAGCGGCGAGTCGTGTTGTCGTTCGCGTAACATTTGTTGGAGTCGGATTCTTTAAAGAGAATTTTGGCGCGAAATATGAATATGGATTTGGAAAAAAAAATCGTTAATAAAGAAATAACATCTAAGACAGATATACGCATACCTCAAACTCGCGAAATTGAAGCCATAGAGAATCTTTTTCAAAATTAATGGAACCAAATCCCCGTTGATAAAATAAAAACAATGAAACAAGCAAACAACAAAAAATATCCCAAAGACGACGAACTCACACGATTCACAAATTAAATAGATAAATAAAAGAAAAAAATACACAAACAGATTTCACTCCAATCCTAATACAAGACCCTTAAAAAGCAAAAGAAAAGAAAAAAAACTAGCTAATCCGCATCAATCGTAACAAAACAAATCACAAAACAAACAAACAACACAACAAAACAACACAACTCACACAACAAAATACAACTCACAACTCACAAAACAACACACAACTCGCATAAAAGAACATAACTCGCAAAAAAACACAACTCACAAAAAAAAAAAACTCGCCAACCACCAAGACGCAACCACACACCTCCCAACCAAACAGCGCGAGGCAGCGAGTGTGTGAGAGAAAAGACGTGCGCTCAGCCTCCGAAGACTCACGGTCGCTGGCCAGTCTCCGCCGCCGCCACGCCAGCCTTGGCCGCTACTATTATGAATTATGCATGTGGTACTCTGCTGGTGATCGGCCCGCGCGTGCGTATGTGTGTGTGTGGGGGGGGGTGTTTGTTTGTTTGTTTGTTTGTGGGTGGGGGGTGTTTGTTTGTGTGTGTGTTTGTTTGAGTGTGTGTGTGTGTGTGTGTGTGTGTGTGTGTGTGTGTGTGTGTGTGTGTGTGTGTGTGTGTGTGTGTGTGTGTGTGTGTTTGTTAGTGTGTTTATGTGTGTTTGTTTGTTTGTGTGTGCGTTTGTATGTGTGTGTATGTGTTTGTTTGTGTGTGCGTTTGTATGTGTGTGTATGTGTTTGTTTGTGTGTGTATTTTATTATTTTGCGGATTATTTTGTTTCGTGTGATGTATTTTTCTCTTTTGTATTCCATTTTAGTTTTGTTTAATCTTTTTTTAGATAGTTTGATTTCTAGGAACGAGGATTGTACGTGTTCTTGTGTCGCTTTCCGTGTTCTTCTGTTATCTGGGCCACCGCGGGTGTTGTTAGCGAACAGAACAAGGTGAGACGACTGACTATCTGTCCATCTAAATCGAGTCGTATTTTCAACTCTGAAGTCCACTCATCTGCCACCATCGACCTTCCTCCTTCCGACAAACCACACGTACGACCTTCCATCAAATTTTTGCATACATCCGGACGAAAAATACGACCACAACGTAACGACCTGCGATTAAATCTACTCACAGCCCATCGGCCTATACCCTCCCCTTCCCCTCCCCCTTCCTCCTCCCCCCTTCCTCCTCTCCCTCCTCCCATTCTCTTCCCAAGTCACGTGTACTACGACTTCCGGCCATGCCATTATGCCACGTCAGGTCTTGTTAGGTGAAGGAGGTCATATCGACACCACCCTCCCCCCACCCCCACCCCATCCCTCACTTCCCTCCCCTTCTCCTTCTTCTCCTTCCCCTTCCCCTTACCTTCATCCTCCCCTTCGAGACAATGGGTAAGAGGAAATAGTGAGCAAGGGAATTAATAGGCGAAATTAGGACGCATTGAATGACCGAAGTTAATAAGAAAATAAAGCAAGACATTCGGAGTATTGGAGAGGGGAAGGGAGAGGGTGGGGGGAGGGAGGGAGGGAGGGAAGGGAGATAAGAGAGAGAGAGAGAGAGAGAGAGAGAGAGAGAGAGAGAGAGAGAGAGAGAGAGAGAGAGAGACAGAGAAAAATAAGAGAGAGAAAGACAGAGAAAGACAGCGAAAGAAAGAGAGAGAGAGAGAAAGACAGAGCAAGAAAGATAGAGAAACAGAGAGAAGACAAATATAGAAACAGGCAAAACAAGCAGACATAAGAAACAAAAATATACACACAGAAATAAACCAGAAGTACCCGGACCGTTTAACCTACATATAAACACACGAATGAAGAAATATCAGATCCCCCAAAGACACTAAGGAAGTCTAGCAAAACAAGTAACGTGATAATATCTGAATTTCCTCCTGTAGCATTGGTGTCAAGCCCAACTCCCTCGGTATATCTGAACACAACTCGGACTGGATGTGTTATGTGCCACTGTGTTAGATAGAGGGAGAGAAATTAAGTATGGTGATGTATAGGTAAGGTGTATTGAATATGGTAGTCATGTAAATCAGCTATGTTAACTCTGGTGATATATAAATCACTCACTCACACACACACACACACACACACACACACACACACACATATATATATATATATATATATATATATATATATATATATATATATATATATATACATATTATGGAGTTTATGAATACGAATTGATATCTTATACGGGTGATATATTTATAAGATGTAATATGATACGACTTACTTTAAGGAAGCATTTTTGTGTGTTTCTATAAAATCTAATATTCAATCATGTGATAATTTGCTGTAATTGAAAGAAATATCTGTTGTATACCATGTAGTTGAACGTGTTGCATCTAGCATTTATTGCTATTGATGTATGCAACGAGTCTTGAAATGAGCTGGATAGGGAATACCTAGTTAGGCATTTTACAGCATCTGGTAACGTTGCCACCATGGTATGTCTATTGCAATCATTGAAACTAAAAGATTATTGGCTTGGGAAAATACGGCGCATACCATAGATTCAGCTGATATACGTTTCACCTTCATTCGATAAGAATTTAAATGCATTTACATATACCGAGAATCGAATACTTAAAAAGTTATTTCTTAACTCCTATTGCGAAAAAAATGCCCAAAATGCATTTAAAATAGTCTTAACTCGACCTATAATAAAGAAGACCTTCAACTCCAGTCCTTTCAACCTTGGCCTTCGCTCCCCTTCCACTCCTCGTCAACCTCTTATTCCTCCTCCTTCCCCCCTCCCCCCTCCTCGTCAACTTCCCTCTTTTCCCCTTTCCCTTCCCCTCTCCTCCATCTTACCCTTTCCCCTTTCCTTCGCTCATATATTCCCCCTTTCCCTTCCCCCTCTCATTTCAACCCCCACCACCCCCTACAACCCCCTCACCTCCCTCCTCCACAGCAGGGCGTTCACTACTTGCAAATGACCTGCAACAAGAGAGTCAAGGCTGTCTGAGGGTCAGCCATGCAAGACAGAAAATATTTACCGTTTTTTTCGGTGTGTGTGTGTGTGGGGGGGGGGGCTAAGAAAAAGAGACAAAAGAAACATGACCATGAAAAAAAACTTGATAGTTTTCGTGAAAAATATCTATAGGTAAATTTTGGTTAACTAGGATTGCATCACTGAAGGAAATGGTTCTGAATATAACGCTTAAGAATAACGATAATAACAGCAATTGTTGAGACGATTGGACATGTGATTCAAACCCCTTGTGGGTTACCATGGCAACGGAATGTGAATTTCGAATGCTATAGAGTTTGTTATGGAATGATTGATACTTTCATTTAAGGAGGATAACGAAGGGGAGGAGACAGAAGAGGAGCAGGGTAAAAAGCGAGAAGAGTCAAATTGATAGGAAATTAAAACCAATAGATAAACCAAATCGAGAGAGAGAGAGAGAGAGAGAGAGAGAGAGAGAGAGAGAGATGGAGAGAAAAAGTGGGAGAAACGAAATGACGAAAGAGGAAAACAAAAATACAGAAACACCCTTCTTCAAATAAAAAACAAACAAACTCTCCCTCGCCATCTCTCTCTCTCTTCCTCTCTCGCTCTCCCTCCCTCCCTCTCTCTCTCTCGCTCTCTCTCCCCCCGCGCTCCTTCCTGGGCTAATATAGGACACCACATAACTTTCCATGTCAAGGAGACATCCTACGAATCATCTCCCCAAAAGGAATTCGCGGGATCGGCGCTGGGGAACCTGTGCTGGTCTTGGGGCCCTCGACGCAAGGGGGCGCCTGGCGTGGGCTGGGCCTCCGGATACCTTGGGTTAGGTTGGGTTGGGTTGGGTTGGGTGGGATTGGGTTGGGTGAGGTTGGGTGGGGTTGGGTGGGATTGGGTTGGAATGGGTTGGGTTGGGTTGAGTTAAGGTGTCGGGTAAGGTTGGGTTGGAATGGGTTGGGTTGGGTTGGGTGTCGGGCAGGGTTGGGTTGGGTTAGGCTAGGGTGTCGGGCAAGGTTGGGTAGTTTAGGTTGAGTTGGGTTAGGCTGGGCTGGGTTGGGTACATTAGATTAGGTTAGGTGAAGTCCATGGGGATATATTAAGTTCGATAGTTTAGGTTAAAATAGGTTATGTTAGGTTAGGCTGGGATAATCAGTTTAGGTTTGGTTAGAAAAATTATACGAAGTTGGGTTAAGCTCCTAGGAATATGTATAGACATAAATGTATGTCGCAAATGCATTTACTTTCTTGTAGAGAGAACATAACAAATAAATAAAAAGAGAAGGGAGTAGATACAAACGCAACCTCACATACCTACACTGCAGTGCTCCTAACCCTTCTTCCCCTCCCCTTCCCTCCCAATCCTCCCCCACCCTCCCTCTTACACTCTCTTCCACGCCCACAACCCAACACCCTTCCCTTCCTCTTTTACCTCCCTTCCTCCTCCATCACCACTCTCCTCCCATCTCCTTTACTTCCCTTCCCTTCTCCCCCTCTCTCTTACTCCTTTCCTACGTCACCCCTCCCCAGCCCTCCTCCTTCCCTTCCCTTCCTCGTTCACCCGTTTCCTCCTTTCCTCCTTCATCACCATTCCCCTCCCATCTCCTTCCCTTCCCTTCCCTTCTCTCCTTCTCTCTCACTCCTTCCCTACTTCACCCCTCCCCACCCCTCCTCCTTCCATTCCCTTCCTCGTTCACCCGTTTCCTCCTTCATCACCATTCCCCTCTCATCTCCTTTCCTTCCCTTCCCTTCCCTTCTCTCCTTCTCTCTCACTCCCTTCCTACTTCACCCCTCCTCCTTCCCTTCCCTTCCCTTCCTCGTTCACCCGTTTCCTCCTTTCCTCCTCCTCCTCCTCCTTCTTTCCTTCGACCCCACAGTGACCCACTCCTCCCCATTCTTAAGGAGTGACATCACATCGGAAGGACATCACACATTCTTGGAGACGCTCGGCCAGAAATGAGTGCAGAAAATGGGCACAAAAAATGGGTATGAAGTCAGTTTGAATGATGACGAGAGAGAGAGAGAAAAAAAAATTATGAATGTCAGGGATAGTTGGAAGAACCAGGGAGTAATCATGAATGGAGGAAATGAATATTAGTATTAGTGTTAGTATTATCATTATTATTATCGTTATTATTATTACTATTATTTCTAGTAGTAGCAGGAAGGAAGGAGGGAGGGAGGGAGGGACGAGGAAGAGGAGGAGAAGGAAGAGGAGGAGGAGGAGGGAGGGAAGAGGAGGAGGGGGGTGGAGAAGGGGGAGGAGGAAGAGGAAGAGATGGGGGAGAATAAAAAGAAAAAGAATGAGTAAAAGAATAAGGAGAAGATGATTAGTGGAGGGATAAAAAAAAGAGAGAGGAAGGAAGTTGTTTTGCGCCAGAAATATTTGTCATTCAAAGTCTGGCACAAAAAACACACCACCAAGAAACCGCATCATTCCAAAAAATGACATCCGACCTCCTCTTCCTTTTCCTTTTTTCTTCTTCCTCTTCTTCTTTATTCTTGCATCTCCTTCTACATTCTTATTCATATTCTAATTGTTATTACTCTCCTCCTTCCTCTTCCTGATCCTCTTCTTGTTCTCTCCATCCCCTTTATCCCCCTTCCCCTCTCTATCCCCCACTACCCCTCTCTCTCTCTCTCTCTCTCTCTTTCTCTCCCCTCCCCTCTCTCTCTCTCTTCTCTCTTCTCTCTTCTCTCTTCTCTCTTCTCTCTCTCTCTCGCTCTCTCTCTCTCTCTCTCTCTCTCTCTCTCTCTCTCTCTCTCTCTCTCTCTCTCTCTCTCTCTCTCTCGCTCTCTCTCTCTCCTTCTTCCTCTTCCTCTCCCTCTCCCCAAATAATCCATCCTGCCAAAATGTGCACCTCCAGCAAGGAGCGATTTCGAAGGACCCATCTCGTTTCCCGTGGGATCTGTCTTCATCCAGGAGTCGATGCCAGGGCTTCGTTTAACCTTGCATTCTCCTGCAGGAAAGGGGGGGGGGGGCAGGGAAGGGGACGCACGCACGTACGCGCACACACACGCACACACACACACACATATATATATATATATTTATTTATATATATATTTATTTATATACATATATATATATATATATATATATTATTTATTTATTATATATATATTATTTATATACATATATATATATATATATATATATATATATATATAATATATATATTATATATAATATGTATATGTATGTATATATAAATGTATGTATATATATATATATATATATATATATATAGGGAGAAAGGAAGAAGAGGAAAAGGAGAGAGAGAAGGAGAGAGGGAGAGGGAAGAGAAGAGGAGAGAGAGAGAGAGAGAGAGAGAGAGAGAGAGAGAGAGAGAGAGAGAGAGAGAGAGAGAGAGAGAGAGAAAGAGAGAATAAGAGAGAGAGAATAAGAGAGAGAGAAAGAGAACGCAAGAGAAAGAGAAAGAGAGAATACAAGAGAACAAGACAAGAGAAAAGAGAAGAAAAGAAAAAAGAATCAAAATAAAACAAAAACCTTTCAGGAACAGGTCTGAAGAATGCCGAATGCTAGAGTCAAGGTCGCGGTAACTTTCACTAGGAGGTGCGAAGGAGGTGATCGTGGCTCTTAAGCGCCCTGTGATGCAACGGCCGGCCGCTCGTGTTTAAGGGTCGTCGTGTTATGGGAGACTGGAGGTGCTACGGAGGAGGTGCTACGGCGACGGTGGGCGTGGGGCTTTCGCTAGGGGATGGTGGGGGGAGGTGGTATTGCGGAGGGGGTCTCTCTCTTGTTTTTTTTTCTTTTTCTTTCTCTCCCTCTCTCTCTCCCCTCCTCCTTCTCTCTCTACTCCTCTTTCTCTCCCTCCGTTCTTCTCCCCCTCCCTCTCCCTTTCCCCTCTCTCTATCTTTCTCTCTCTCCTTCCTTCTCGCCCTCCCCCTCCCTCTCCCCCCTCACTCTCTCCCTCCCTCTCTCTCTCTTTCCCTCTCTCTTTCTTTCTTTCTCTCTATCCCCCTCCTTCCCTCCCTCTCTCTCTCTCTTTCTCTCTCTCTCCATCTCATGCATTAAGAGGAGTGAACACGATTGCAATAAAGCTGTCTTTAAGACGCTGATTCAAGATGCACAAACAATTTCCTTCGAGCAATAATCAAAATCATATTTCTATCAATTAGTTTTCTTTATACAATGAAGTATCGGAAGAAGAAGAAGAAGAAGGAAGATAATAAATGATACTTGGAATAGTAGTAGAACTATATGACAGTACAGTCAAGGCAATAGCAAGCATCATAATCAGTTATAGCCTTTATCGTCATCAATATCACTTATAATTCATTATCATAAAAATGTTATTAATAATAACAATAATAAAATCCTAACATCCTCGGCATTTACTTGAAAAAAATAATTATTCATTATCCTCACCATGATAAGAATGATGACGCAACTTCCCACATAAAGCCGATGATTTTTCCAGAAAATTTTCGTTTTAAATCTCCATAACGGACGCGTATCTCATCTACTTGCGTCAGTTACATTTTATATATACGAATTTATATATCGCTTTATATATACGAATGACTCAATGATCATTAAATCAAGCCTTTAATATCCATGACTGTTAAAAGCTGATGACGAGAGAGGCGGCGGTGTAACTGAGCACTGATAACCGAAGATAACTGTTTATATATCTTTTTTCATTCTTCATTTTTAAACACTCTTTTTTTTTAATTTGAAATATAATACGTGCGAGTTAAAACTGAGTCAATATCCTGTGGTACTTGTTATGTTACAAGAGGAAATACTTCGGTGTGTTTTTGTCAGTTCTTTCTTTTTTTTTTTTTTTTTTTTTTTTTTTTTTCGTGTTGGCATTTCAATGTTATGGTCACTGTGTGTAATGGCCGTGGCGAGGTTGGGACTTTCATTTTTTATTTTCTGTTTGTCTATTTCTTCCATCTTTATCTCATTCTATTATTATTATTGCTATCACTACTAATACTATTATCATTGTCGTTATTGTCATTAGCTTGTGTATTTACTTATCTAATTATTATTATTATCATTATTATTATTATTATTATTATTGTGTGTGTGTGTGTGTGTGTGTGTGTGTGTGTGTGTGTGTGTGTTATACTAATGCAACACGATATAATAAAATAAAATGGTATGAAATATGACATGATATAATATATCTAATATAATATAGCATAACCAACGCAGCCACTAAAATTCGAAACAAAGGCCAGACTGAAGTAGCGGAGACGTCTCGTCTCGAAAAATAAATAAAGCAATAAATGAAAGTCGATAACCCATTGTCAATGCAGCCCACGTACGCCCTCTATGTCGCCACGCCCAAGTACCCCATCACTCTCCTCTCCTGTCAGCATTCGCCGGTTTGATGGCCGATCTATCCGATTTATTCTCGCTATTCCGACCTCCGAGCGGGGAAATCGGCTTTGCGAGTGCAGGCGTTGCCGTGTGCTGGCGCCACGTCGCTGTTTTCCCGCCAATCTCCACCCAAGACGGCTCCGACGCCATCTTGGAGGTCGCGGGTCTAAATTCTTTTCGGTGGACAGACTGGTTTCGTGTTTTTTCTTTTTCTTTTCTTTGTTTTTGCACTTTTCTGTATATTAGAGAAAACGTTAATTCCGTTGTTCGTCGGCGTTTTTTTTAATCATTGATCGTATATAATTATTTAGAAGTTTATTCACTCTGTATTTTTACTTTTACCCTCATGTGAGCAGAGATTTTAATCTGAGGGAAATCCTATTTGTGCCAGGTACAAAGAGACGCGAAAATATATGCATCAGGTTCCCGAATCTATCAACTCGAGTTTCGCATTTACATTGATATAAATAACAACGGCACGATAAAGAAACACATAAATCTTAAAAATACATGTCAATCGCAAGACATTCTAAAAAAAGAGAAGAAAAAAAAAAAAAACATGTGACGATCAATAAGCCTAAGACCTACGAAATCTATCCTCACAATAACATTCCTAAAACACCCAAAAACTAATCATAAAGAAAGATAAAAAAAAAAAAAATCCCTATAGACAAAGCTAAATGGCTTAGTTACAATAGCTCATCCGAACCGGCTGGTCACCCACTCAGCAGACTCTTCTCCTATACCTGCTGACTCGGGCTGACACTATGCTGACTGCCGTGAGAAGACGTCAGCACAGCACGTCTCGTTCATGATATCAATAAGGAAATTGTTAATTCAGACACCATTATCTTTACTGCATGTAAGTATGTGTATTAGCATTTATATCAGCGTGTGCTTATTTCCATGTATATCTGCGTTCACGGATCTGTATTCAAATATATGCAATATGTATGCAGCATATGTATCTTTGGCGACAAAGATAGAGGAAGACAAACAAACAGAGAGATAGACACACGCAGACACTCACAAGTAGACAGTCAGACACAAAAACATGACAGAAAAAACTGACATACCCAGAGATGTAGACAGACAGACATAAAACAGATAAAACTGACATAAACTACCAAACTAACACATAAAAAATACATAAACAGACAAACAAAACGGAGAAACAAACATACACAGCCAAACAAAGAGACACAGACGGACAGACAGACAGACAGACATAGCACGCAGATTTACAATCACAGCCCTCACAGGACTTGCCACGCAGCGACACCACAGCAGTGACAATCACAATCAAAGGCGCTAAAACACGCCAGTTGCAGTTATATTGCACAAACACACAGATGTTCGCTGTGACGTCACTTTTTTTGTAAATCGACTGTAAATGCTTCCGTGATGGCGCGCTTTTCTAAGGATTTATCTATCTTTTATTTGCTGCTTATCGATTTAATTATCTGTTCCTGTCTCTATCTATCTGTTTGTCTGTCTATTGGTCTGTCTGTCTGCCCTCCCCCACCTTCTCCACCTCTCCCTTCCCTTCTTAACTCCTTCCCTCTTCCTCTCCCTTTCCCCTTCCCCCTACCTTTTCTATTCCTATTCCCCTTCCTCTCCCCTCCCTTCCTCACCCCTTCCCCTTCCCTCCCCCTCCCCCTAAATCCCCCAACTCTGTGCCTGACCCAAGCACTGGCCATGGCCTCATCACTATGCGGTTACTCACACAGCCATAACGGGGAGTTGCTGGGTATGAGGTCTTGGTGACACTCGTGCAACATCCACGGAGTTGCAAAGCCTGTTGAGGCTGTGGTTATTGCTTTTGGTTATTCTTATGTTGGGCCTTTCGCTGCTGTTCTATATATGATATAATATGATATGGTATATATATATATATATATATATATATATATATATATATATATATATATATATATAGAGAGAGAGAGAGAGAGAGAGAGAGAGAGAGAGAGAGAGAGAGAGGTAAAGGTGCATTTGCGAGTCTGGTAATGCTTGGCTGAATACAACATATCCCAATGGCATCAGTGTATTTAACGTAATCATAATCACCTTGCCTCTTAATCATCCAATAATCATCACCCTCATGTCAATTAGCAAATTATCATCATCACCCACTTGACAATTACTGAATTACTATTATCATCCCTATCCTGTCAACCTGTCACCAACCATCAACCTGTCAAGCCAATCTACGACTCGACAAAAAAATGTGAATCGTTCGTTTTTCTTCTTTTGACGTTCTGCTTCTTCTTGTTTTTTTTTATGTGTCTCTTTTTTCGTTTTTGTGTTGAATTTCCTTCTTTTATCTTCCTCCTTTTCTTTACCCCTCCCTCTCCTTTGCACACTTTCCTCCCATCCCCATCTCTCTCCCTCATAATTCCCTCTAGATCTCCCCCTCCCCCTACCCTCACCCATACACCTCCCCAACCCCCCAACTCCCCCCTTCCCTCACCTTCCTTCCCCACCCGCCAAAAACGCATGCACTCTGCTCCCCCCTTCCACCCCCCCCCCCTTGACAGCTCAACTGACAGTCGCGCAGGAGTGTCATAAGAAGCCCAGGTACCATGACAAGACGGCGAGGGAGAAGATCCCGGATGTAGAGGAGGCGACAAGATGATATATTGATAATTGATAAATATTCAGAAGGGGGGGAGTGGATAATGGTGTTTGTGATAATGGCAGGTAGGGGGGGAGGGGGGTGGTGCTGAGGAGGAGGAGGAGGAGAGGATGGGGTGGTGCTGATGAGGAGGAAGAGGAGGGAGAGAAAGAGGAAGAGGTGGTGGAGGAGGAGGAGGAGGAGGAGGAGGAGGAGGAAGAGGTGGTGGTGGTGGTGGTGGTGGTGGAGGAGGAGGAGGAAGAGAGAGGGGGAGGGGGGAGAAGGAAAAGGAAAGAGATGAGGAGGAGGAGGAGGAGGGAGAAAGAGGAGAGAGGAAAAAAGGGGAATTAGAAGAAAGAGGAAAAGGAGAAAAAAAGGAGAGAAGAAAAAGAAGATAATAGAAGCTACACGCAAGGTAATTGTTGCTCACTCAAGTTGCAAACCCAAGAGCCGTGGTTATCTCCTCCTGATTCGGTTATGTGTGTCATACTTCGATCAAGAGAATAACAGCGGTTGTGATGATGATGCAGATGGCGATGATGATGATAGTGATGATTTGGCAGTATCCCTATCACGATCACTATTATCGTTATTATCCTCATCACTACCTTCAACAATATCCCTATCATTACTATCATCATTAACATCACTATTGTCATCACTACCACATCCTCAATCTTATCATTATCATCATTATCACCGTCACTGTCATTCTCATCACCACAACTATTACCATCATCATTAATACCGCCGTCACCATCACTTCTATCACCAATGCAACATCGAAACTCATCCTGCAACCTAAAAATACCACATCGTTTAGCCCACTCACTTCCCCCTCCAGAATTGCACGAAGCAACACGCCAGAAACAAAACAATAAAATTTGCGTTGCAGGCAATTGAGGTCCATTAATGCAACCACCTAAATACGACGCAGACTGGACCTTGTGTGGCTGTCGAGATCTTGACTAATAGAGGCAACGCAGCCCGAATTTGCAACGGCAAGAGAGTAACCGCTACGGGGAACCAAAACATGTACACATACGCACACACACTCACACACATACACATACACGCACTCTAACGTCTATTGGGTAAGTGGGTGTCCATGCGCAGACGCAAACAAAGACTCTTGTTTATATGCTTTGTTTATTTCTTTGTATGTATTTGGTTGTAAATATTCTCCCTCCCTCCCACCCTATCTATCTATCTATCTATCTCACTCCTCCTCCTCCTCCGTGTACAGATTAGGAAATGGAAGATGGAAGTGTGAGAAGGGGGGGAGGGGGGATAAGAGAGGGAGGGAGGAGGGAGGGGGGAGGGAGAGAGGGAGGAAGTGTGGGAGAAGTTAGAGGGAGATAGAGGGAGAGAAATAGTAAGAGAAAAAGAGGAAGAAGCAAAAAGGAAGGGGAGAAATGAAAGAGGGGGGGGAGCAGAAGTAATTAGAAGGGAGAAGAGGGGGGGAGGGAGAAAGCATAAGGGAAGAACTGGTAGAAAGAAGGAGAAAGAAACAATACAGTTGGTGAGAATGGGAAGCGAGAGGAAAGGTGGGAGAGGGGGAGTGGGGGATGGGAAGCGAGAGGAAAGGTGGGAAAGGGGGAGGAGGGGAGTTGGAGGAGAGGTGGAAGGGAAGGGGGGGGGGGTCGCGTTCCCGAGGAGTACAGTACGCGCAAGGCCTTCGGGTCCCCGCTTGTCAGGATAAAGTATGGAGCTTTCGTCTGGTACTTTTTTCTAGCATCATAAATGGGGTGCGACCTGCAACTGCGATGCAGGACTGGGAAGAGGGGCGGGGGGAGGGGGGATAGGGGTGGGGGAGGGAATGAGAGAGGGATGGGGGAGGGAATGAGAAAGGGGAGGGAGGATAGGGGTAGGGAAGGGGGAGAGAATGAGAAAGGGGACGGAGGATAGGGGATAGGGGATAGGGGATAGGGGATAGGGGATGGGGGAGGGGGAGGAGGGTGGGCGCACGAAGGAAAGGAGAAGGAGAAGGGAGGGAAGGAGGATTGTGGGATGGGGGAGGGGGAAGCAGACGGTAGGGGATGGGAGGAAGAGGAAGACAGTGGTAAGGAGGGGAAGAAAAAAATAAAGGGAATAGGAAAAGGGTAATAAACAACAGGAATGTAGAGGGAAGGGAGAGGAGAAGAAAGAAAGAAAGAATGAAGGAGAGGGAAAGGAAA
>NW_028234441.1:14186348-14188848 GCF_977035675.1 Penaeus japonicus
TCGTATTGAAAATAAAATGCATATATAAAATGATTAGTGATTCATTTTCCTTCCTCTATCCATTCACTTGTTATTTTGCATTTCGCGAGTGGGATATTCTATCAAAATAATGTGCTTATATCGGATACTTCCCTTCGATACGCTCTTCCATATTATGATTCACATTCATTTCATTTCACATTTTCAATCACTCATAAATATTGTAATGATAAATAATTACACTCATGTTTGTGTAATTAGGAGCACACACACACGCACGCACACGCGCGCGCGCGCGCACACACACACACACACACACACACACACACACACACACACACACACACACACACACACACACACACACACACACACAGGCGTATTTTACTTTACCGTACATCTTTCTCCCTTACTTTGTCTAACCCTTCCTTCCCCTTCCCCCTTAACCGTTCTCCCCCTCTCCTCTAACCCCCCCCCCCTTACTGGGCATCCGAGGGTCTTCACTTTTACTTTCTCCCTAAGACATTCTTGACTGCAATTGTTTTTTTGTTTTTATTTCCTTTATATCGAAGTGCGTGCTCATTCCTTTTTTTCATGTGTCGTCTCTCTGCCATTCTGAAGCAATGGAGGGGAGGGAGGAAGAGAGGGAAGAAGACTGATTGAGACTCTCATCTACTTCTACTACTTCTTTATCCCTTCCTCCCTACCCCCTCCCTCCCTCCTCTTCCTCCCTACCGCCACCCCCACCCACCTCCCTCAAAAAGTACTCTCGAAACATGCCCTCCGTTTTTTGTTGTTTCTGTCGCTCAGGAATGTCTGGGAAACAGATGATTCGACAGCACGTTGAGAAGAAAATAAAAAATAAAAAAAAAGTAAAAAATAAGAAAAAAATGAAAATAAATATCCATAAAAATCTAAGAAAACACGTTTTTTTGTTTGTTTGTTTTGTTTTTTTGCTTTGTTGTTTATCTTCGATGCTTATTTACCCTGGTGCAAATGGTACTACTAAGGTGGGGGAGAGACAGAGGAAGAGGGAGAGAGGGAGAGAGGGGAGGGGAGTGTTAAGGGGGAGATGAGGAAGGGAGGGAGGGAAGAGGAGAATGAGGGATGAAACGGTTAATAGGAGGGATGGAGATAAAAAGCTTGGGAGAGAAAGAGAGATAAAGAAAACACAGAGAGGGAGACAGGGAGAGGGAGAGGGAGAGAGAGAAGAGAAAAAAGAGAAAGAAAGAAGAGAGAGATAAAAGAGAAAGGGAGAGAGGAGAGGAAGAGAGAGAGATGAGAAAGGGAGAGAGAAGAGAAAGATAGAGAAAAGAAAAAGAAAGAGAAGAGAAAGAGAAGGAGAAAGAGAAAGAGAGAAGAGAAAGAGAAGACGAGAAAAGAAGAGAGAAAAAGAGAAGAGAAAGAGAGTGAGAAAAGAAAAAAGAAGAGAAAGAGAGAGAAGAGAGAAAGAAAGAAGAGAGAAAGAGAGAAGAGAGAAAGAGAAGAAGAAGAAGAAGAAGATGAAGAAGAAGAAGAAGAAGAAGAAGAAGAGAGAGAGAGAGAGAGAGAGAGAGAGAGGGACCAAAACAGTCAATCAGCCTACCCTGGCCTCGCTCGTCCTTCCCTCCCACCAGCTCACCTAATGAAAAGAAGGAAAAAAGAGTTAAACAAAGAACATTCAAATACGTGCATGACATAAATAATCAAAGTAAATCACGAACAATTACAAACAAACAAACAAACGACATAACGCAAATACAAAAGACATTAAAACAACAGGTAAATACGGAGATAGATAAAAAAAAATGTAAATAATAGATATACAGATAAATAAATATATACAAAAATAGATAAATATAGATGATACAAAAATAGAGAGATAGATAGATAGATAAAAAAAAAACATACAAAAATGAAAATGAAATCAGTTATCATTCACCATCGCATTCTTGTTGTTCGCTGACCTGTGATGAGAAAGGTATGCGAGAAGAACGAGAGAGAGAGAGAGAGAGAGAGAGAGAGAGAGAGAGAGAGAGAGAGAGAGAGAGAGAGAGAGAGAGAGAGAGAGAGAGAGAGAGAGAGAGAGAGAGAGAGAGAGAGGGGGAGAGGAGAGAGAGAGGGGGAGAGGAGAGATGGGGGGAGAGAGGGGAGAGAGAGAGAGAGAGAGAGGAGAGAGGAGGGGGGAGGGAGAGGGAGAGGGAGAGGGAGGGAGAGAGAAATAGAGAAAGAGAGAGAAATAGAGAAATAGAGAAAGAGAGAGAGGGAAATAGAGAAAGAGAGAGAAAAGAAAGAGAGAAAGAGAGAGAAAAGAAAGAGAGCGAGAGAGAGAGAGGTAAATAAACAAACAGAAAAAGAGAGAAGGAAAGAAAGACCGAGATAAATAAATAGAGAAGAAGAGAGGTAAGTGCCAAAGGAAGTGTGAATGAGGATGCCTCGAAGGCACTCGCCGGGGCCTCGACCTCAAGCTCCGAAAATGAGGCGCTTCCATGAGCATAAATCCCTAAGGAGACCCAAGAAAAGATGAAGGTCAAGGAAGCGC
>NW_028234441.1:14191348-14193848 GCF_977035675.1 Penaeus japonicus
GGATGACTAGAAAAAAGAAAGATGACAGGCAAGTATGTACAAAAGATGAGAAGAAAGTACAAGAATTTTGTACAAATAAGTACAGAAAGTATGAAAAATACAGACTGATACACAAACAACTACAAAGAGGGAAGAAATATAAGTCATATAAGATAATATAGGCACAAGTACAAGAAGAGAGAATAAAGTACGAGATTATGTACCAACTAGTACAAGAAGAGAGGATAAGAAATGAGAAAAAAAAGTACAAATAAGTACATAATGAGAAAAAAATCAAAATTATGAACACACAAAAAACAAGAGACAAAAAAAGCAAGAAAAGCGATGATAGTGAAAGGAGAAAGAAATACGAATAAGGAAAGAAAAAGAAAGGAAAATTCCAAAATTCCTAGATGACAAAGATGAAGCTAAATAACAGAGGTAAAAAAACACTGCAAAAACAAAGAAAAAGTGAAACAAACAAACAATTGAACACAGAAACAAAACAAAAGAACAAAACAGAAAAAAAGGAAAGAGCAAGAAAAACCGAAATAAAAAGAAAAAGAAGAAAATAACAAAGAAAAAAGACAAAAAGAAAAGAAAAGAAATAGTGAAAAAAAAACAAATAGAAATAACGTAAGAACAAGCCCAAAAAAAAGTAAGAAGAAGGAGACGAAAAAGCACAATAATAAGAAGAAGAATCAAAAGAAGAGGAGAAAGAGCAGCATTCCAGACGGCTCCAGCCACAGCCTCACAATCCCGTAACCATCGCCTTGGGCTATGGTGATGCATTACGTCATAGGGAAGAAAGTACGGTGGGGGTTTCGCTGCCACCCGGGACACGCGCTCAGGCTCGGCACTTGCAGGGGGGAATCGGGGGAGGGGGGAGGAGATAATGGACTGTTTTCACTGGGGGGGGGGGGGATTATTGTGGGTGCTATTTTTTGAGGGGGGGAGGGGGGGTTTTATTGTATGTTTGTTCGATATTTGTTTTGGGTCTTTGTTTCTGTTCCTTTTTTCTATATGGTTCTGTTTTTTTTTTCTCTATTTCTTTCTCTTTCTCTCTTTGTTTTTGTTTTTTCTCTCTTTACTCTTTCTCCTCTGTCCCTCTTTCCTCTCCTGTCCTCTTTCTCCTTTCTCCCCCTTTCTCTCTCTTCCTTTCTCTTCCTCTCTCTCTCTTTCTCTCTCCCCCCCCCCCTTTCTCTTTCTCCCTCTCTTCCCCTTTCTCTCTCTCCCTCTTTCCCCCTTTCACTCTCCCCCTCCTTCCCCCTTCCTCTCTCTCCATCTCCTTAGCCGACACAAATACACGCACGCACACTAAAACGCACATTAAACCCTTCACCAATTAACGAACGCCTCCCTCCTTTCACCCAAACAGATGAAAAACAAGATGCGCTTCCGACCACGTCATACCAACCTTCAAACAAACAAACAAACAAAGAGGAAACACATCTCTCTCTCTCTAGTAATACAAAATGAAAAAATGAAGACCATATTTCTTCCTAAAAGCTGATACGACGCAAATACAACAACGTAGTAAAACAAATGAATGTAGTTACTCTCTCCAAGGTGATCTCCTATTGGCCTACATCGCGCGGGAACTTCCTCTGCATCCCGACGCTGTTCCGTTCATGACTCGGGCTTTGTCTTCTCTCTCTCGCTCTCGCTCTCTCTCTCTCTCAATATATATATATGTATCTTTTCTTTTCACTAATTATATATTTTTTGATCTTGGGATTCTTTTTAGGGGGATATATATATATATATATATATATATATATATATATATATATATATATATATATATATATACATATACAAATCTTAACACTTTTGACACCAGATACACACTAATATATATATATATATATATATATATATATATATATATATATATATATATATATATATATATTGTCAGCGAGCGACCGAGCGAGAGAGAGAGAGAGAGGGATACCGCGAGAGAGAAAGAGAGAGGTAGAGAGACGGCGAGAGCGAAAGGGAGAAGCAGAGAGACGGCGAGAGCACGAGCGAAAGAGAAATTTTCCAAAAGCGTAAAAAGCCAAAGAGAGAGAACAAAAGACCTTCGAAAGCCCTTCCCAAATTCTTTTCAATGACGTCAGGCGATTTCTGGCCTGCATGCTCGCTTGTTTGAAATTATCGTTTCTTCAAGAGGTGGCATACCTCAGTGCATGACGTCACCTTGTCTTTTCTTCCTGCCCTCTTTCTCCTTCGCTTTTATGGTCATGCACGGGTTATGGGACCGCGCATGCATGGCGTCAGTTTTGAGGATCTAAGTCTGCATACCTGAACTTATGACAATAAAAAGAGAATATCCGATTTGAGACTGACAGCCTCATGCACAGAGTGAATCATGCAGTGAATAACCGGCGCTAACGGCCTGATAGACTGATGAATAGACCCATAAATTGCTTGGCAAGCAGCGCAGTCAGGCAGACAGACAGTACACATAACTTCGCGGGTGATAAACAGCGAACCAGCTACACAAACAGACAAGGCA
>NW_028234441.1:14208848-14238848 GCF_977035675.1 Penaeus japonicus
CTAGAGTAGCGCCTTCGAGCTCCCATGGTCGTGTGTGCGGTGACTTTAAGGTCAAGCGGGCCTTTCACGAGCAAACGGGTGGGTCATTACACCTCCAAAAGGTCTACGAGGCGACGGCAGTAAGTACCCTTCGACCCTTCCCTTAGCAACGGTCGAAAGTGGTGGCGGGAGACCGATTGCGGCGAAAAACATGGACGCGGGAGACCTCAGACAAGAACTCCGGACTTGCGCCTCCGAAAGGTGAGGGATGGAGGGGGGGAGGGAGGAGGGCCGCTTATATGGCAGCCTCTCCTCTCCTCTCCCCCTCTCCTCTTTCCCCTCCTACCTTGTCTTCCCTCTCCCCTCCAACCCTGCCTCCCACACACTCTCGCCCCGTCTGTAATCATCGTTTCGCGAGGACCTGAGTCTGCAACTGCCGCCTGCAGCAATTACCTCGCTGACAACAACGGTTTCTTGGTATTGCCTCGAAGGCGTCCGCTGCTCGGAAATCCGAGGTTTCTCTTCTCTGGACACTGACATCGGGGATTCTCGCGACGCAGCTTTCAATGTCGTGGAATGGAGCCGCCAATACACTCTTGGCTGAATGATATATACTTGTACATTGAAATACAGAAAATATCGGGATTCACATATCAACTTTTGTGTGTGTGTGTGTGTGTGTGTGTGTGTGTGTGTGTGTGTGTGTGTGTGTGTGTGTGTGTGTGTGTGTGTGTGTGTGTGTGTGTGCGCGCGTGCGTGCGTGCACGTGTGAACATAATATATAAAAGAACACAAACCTCACGAGCCACTGACCCCCCCCCCTACCCTTAGCATGCCCCTCCCCTCGGACGAAGCAACACCTCGTCAGCGCCGCCCACAGAGAGAGCCCCTGGCGACCTAAAACGCGACCCCTGGGTGCCAACCACGCCGTGGCTCTGCATTGGCACGGTGGCCAGGTGATCTTTCATTATCTTATTGTGTGGTAATAAGGGCGAGACTTGGGGGCTGGGGAAGGGGGGAGGGGGTGGTGTGCAGGTGTGAAGAGGACCACATCTCGTCGACAGATTTAATGACAAATCTGTATCTTTCTTTCTCTTTTTTCGTTTATCTCTCTTTGAGTGAGAGAGAAAGAGAGAGAAATACGAGCGAGGGCGAGGGCGAGGCGGGGTCACGAAGGGAATAGGGTTGCGAGGTTCGAGATCTCAGCCGGGAGGGGGGGTGGTGGTGGATAGGGTACGTTTCCTGCGTTTGTTTAGAGAGAGATTGTTAATTTTCATGAACGAGGGTTGTATGTACATGCGTTTGTATGCGCCAGAACGCACGCATATACGTGATCTCTCTCTCTCTCTTACACAAAAAAACATCACATCCACTCAACTCTCAAATCTCACAAAGAAAAATAAGCACATCAACCACACAACCTCATCACATCCACAGAAACCCATAAATAAAACAAAAGAAAAATTAAGCACATTCAACCAAGCACAACCTAAACACACACACACACACCTCCTCCCCCCCCTCCTCCTCCTCCTCCAGACCAAGAAAGGATCGGAAATCAGAACTCCTGTGAGCGGCGGGACATCTTAAGCCCAGGAAGGGCGAGAAGTGGGCGCGGGGAACTTCATACAAATAAATAAGTATCTAGACCCTGGCAACCGGTGACCGATGACGTCATCAGGACCTACCCCCCCCCTTCCTCCTTCCTTTCCTCTCCTACGGTTTCGTTCCTTGAGAGAGAGGGAGAGAGGGAGAGGGATGGGGGGGGGGAGAGGGAGAGAGAGGGAGAGGGAGAGAGAGAGCGAGTGGGAGAGGGAGGGAGGGAGAGAGAGAGAGAGAGAGAGAGAGAGAGAGAGAGAGAGAGAGGGAGGGAGGGAGAGACGGAGGGAGGGAGAGAGAGAGAGAGAGAGAGAGAGAGAGAGAGAGTGGGAGAGGGAGGGAGGGAGAGACGGAGGGAGGGAGAGAGAGAGAGAGAGAAATTCAGTGTCACGCCCAGGGAGGTCACGTGTCCGAGTGACTGACAGGTGATGAGGAACACGTCCAGTGTGTATACATGTGTGTGTGTGTGTGTGTGTGTGTGTGTGTGTGTGTGTGTGTGTGTGTGTGTGTGTGTGTGTGTGTGTGTTTGTGTGTATGTGTGTGTGTGTGTGTACTTGTGTGAGACAATGAGTGAGTGTGTAAACATAAAAGTGTGAGTCTCACGAGCGTACGGACGTGTGTATGTGTGTGTGTGTTTGACCTCAATCTCGTAATGATGACCTTTGTCTGTCCTCATATCTTTTACTAGGTCACAACGCAAGTGCGAGTCCGAGGAAGGGGAAGGAAGGGCGGGGAAAGGAAAGAGTATGTGAGGTAGAGGAAGGAGGTGGAAGAAGAAGAGGAGGAGGAGGAGGAGGAGGAAGAGAGGAGGGCGAAGGAGTAGGAGGAAGGAGAGGAGAAGGGGGAAGGTAGAGGTGAAGAAGAATAATAGAAGAAGGGGTGAGATGTGGTGATGGAAGAGAGGGGGGAGGGGGGAGTGAAGATGGAGGAGGAAGGAATTCGAAAAATTAAAAAATACTACCTATAAAAAACAATTAAAGACGCAAAGCAACACTAGAATAAAAGACGGAGAAAGGGAAGACGGGAAAGCAGGAGGCCGAGAGAGAGGAAGGACAAGGAGAAGGAAATGGCCCGTGAAGGAGGTTAAGTAGCGTCTTGGGACCGAATCCTTTCAACACAGCCACCTTGAGAAACGTGCGCGGATACACATACGGAGACAGACACGCGGGCACATACGCAAGTACTTACACATAAAAGGATTCATGTGTTCACATACGCGTTCACATACATACATACACACACAAGCACACACACGCACCTTCTCTATCTCTATCTATCTATCTATCTATCTATCTATCTATCTAAGCGGGGTGGGTGTAATACAAAAACAGTACAAGAAAGTGAAAAAAGACAAAGAAAAAAAAAACGACCAAACTTAGTACACAGGAAAAAAAAAGAAAGAAGAAAAAAAAACATCAATAACAAAACACAAAAAATACAACGTTCTTCACAAACAAACAAACAAAAAAGCAATAACAAAACATAAAAATACAACGTTCTTCACCCCTTCTCTTCCAAGTTTCGTTCCTTTGGGAAAGTCGTTGTGGTCGTCTGTTGAACAGTCGTCCCCAGAACAGCTTGAACAACGAACACACTATAAGGCATTGATTCCCAAGACTATTTCTGGACTTGAATAAGGACGAAGGTGAACAAAGCAAACAAACACGTGATGAAGACAAGTGCAACGATAAGGGCGATTATGTGAAGATGTGTGTTGTTAATGTTACGGCAAAACTCACAGTTGCGATATCATTAGCAACGATATGAGTACGATAGCAGTGATAGTAACAAGGGTGATAATAGTGACGATCGTGATTATAATAATGGTGGTAATAATTTTGTCAGCAACACTACCACCATCACCACAATTACTACAACTATTTATATAACTACAACTACCACTACCGTTTTTACGATTGCAACTACCACTACCAACAACTACAACTATTACTACGACTTCTATTACTAATACTAATACTAGTAATAACAATAACATTAAGATGAGTCCTACCAGGCAAAAACAGTATGATAATAATACCAAGAGTAATAACAACTGCACTACCCCACGCTATGAACAACACAGTCAATACCAACAACAACAACAAAAAAACACCACAAATAAATTGAAATCACGTCAATCAAGATCGAAAGACGTTACGTTGCCTCACGATCAAATGCATGCAACCCGCCCTCGTCATATGCAACTCACCTTCACGATCACATGCAACTCGCCTTCACCTTCACCTTCACCGTCGTCATGATCGCCATGGTGTCAAGAGGACAACAAACTCACCTGCGGGAGACAGAAAAAGCATTGTTATCACAGCACGCTTAGCATAACATCCTGCGACAAAAGCATCACGGGAGATCTAGCTGTTGCTTGGTCTCTCTGTCTGTCGCTTTGTCGCTCTCGCTCTCTCTCTCTCTCTCTCTCTCTCTCTCGCTCTCTCTCTCTCTCTCTCTCTCTCTCTCTCTGTGTGTGTGTGTGTGTGTGTGTGTGTGTGTGTGTGTGTGTGTGTAAGGATGACAAGCACTTGAGGATTCACATGTGGGCGTACGTGCTTTTAACACACACACACACACACACACACACACACACACACACACACACACACACACAGAGAGAGAGAGAGAGAGAGAGAGAGAGAGAGAGAGAGAGAGAGAGAGAGAGAGAGAGAGAGAGAGAGAGAGAGAGAGAGAAAAGCAAATAATAATAATAATAATAATAATAATAATAACAATAATAATAATAAATAAATAAAAGAGCAACAATAACACAAAACAACACCATCACATGCAGATACATTTTTTTTTTTATAAAATAACAAAAAAAAAAAAAAAAAAAAAAGCGCGAAATACACACGTTCAAAAATAAATTACATCACAAAACATACAAACACACACATACAAACCATATCATTAAAATAAAAATGAAATAAAATAAATATCGCCAAACAAGCAATAAAAGAGAAGCAGATAAAACAAAACGCCAAGCAAAGACAGAGGAGCCAGAAGAAGAAGAAGAAGAAAGAGAAGAAAAAAAGTGGCAAGCAAAGGCAGCCGAGTCACGAGACGAAGAAGAGAAAGAGAAAGAGGAATAATAATGAGAAGAAGAAGAAAAGTGGCAAGCATAGACAGCCGAGTCACAAGAAGAGGAGGAGGAGGAGGAAGAAGAAGAAGAAGAAGAAACGCCAAGCAAAGACAGACGAGTCACAAGAAGAGGAGGAGGAGGAGGAGGAAGAAGAACTAACGCCAAGCAAAGACAGACGAGTCACAAGAAGAGGAGGAGGAGGAGGAGGAGGAGGAGGAAGAAGAACTAACGCCAAGCAAAGACAGACGAGTCACAAGAAGAGGAGGAGGAGGAGGAGGAAGAAGAAGAAGAAGAAACGCCAAGCAAAGACAGACGAGTCACAAGAAGAAAAAGAAGAGGAACAAGAAAGGGCCAAGCGAAGACAACCGAGTCACAAGATGAGGAAAAATAGGAGGAAGAGGAAGAAGAAGAAAGGGCCAAGCGAAGACAACCGAGTCACAAGATAAGGAAAAATAGGAGGAAGAGGAAGAAGAAGAAGAAAGGGCCAAGCGAAGACAACCGAGTCACAAGATGAGGAAAAATAGGAGGAAGAGGAAGAAGAAGAAGAAAGGGCCAAGCGAAGACAACCGAGTCACAAGATAAGGAAAAATAGGAGGAAGAGGAAGAAGAAGAAGAAAGGGCCAAGCAAAGACAGCCGAGTCACAAGAGGAGGAGGAGGATAAGAAAAGGCCAAGCAAAGACAGCCGAGACACAAGAAGAAGAGAAGAAGAAGAAAGGGCCAAGCAAAGACAGCCGAGTCACAAGAAGAGGAAGAATAGGAGGAGGAGGAGGGGGAGGAGGAAGAAGAAGAAGAATAAGAAAGGGCCAAGCAAAGACAGTCGAGTCACAAGAAGAGGAAGAATAGGAGGAGGAGGAGGAAGAAGAATAAGAATAAGAAAGGGCCAAGCAAAGACAGCCGAGTCACAAGAAGAGGAAGAATAGGAGGAGGGGGGGGAGGAAGAAGAAGAATAAGAATAAGAAAGGGCCAAGCAAAGACAGTCGAGTCACAAGAAGAGGAAGAAGAGGAGTAGGAGTAGGAGGAAGAAGAAGAAGCAGAAGAAGAAGAAACGGCGGCAAGCAAAGAGCGGCCAAGCAAAGACAGTCGAGTCACAAGAAGAGGAAGAATAGGAGGAGAAAGAAGAAGAAGCAGAAGAAGAAGCAACGGCAAGCAAAGAGTGGCGATCCCCAGCGTCAGAGGCGGAGTCGACGGAGCGGCAGACTTGCAAGGGAACCGAAGGGGCCTCGAGAGACACGTCATATCAAGACCAGAAGGCTTGTAAAAGGTCAAACCCAGAGTTCATGGCAGTTCGTGCGGGAGCTTCTGGTCTCCGTCGGGGGTTCTGTTTTTGTTTGTTTGTTTGCTTTTTTATTTCTTTTTTTTTTTCTAAGGTTTGGTATTTCTCGTTTTCTTTTGTTTTCTCTACTTTCTTCCTTGTCATGTCCTTTTCATTCCCTCTATTTACCATTCCTTTTCTCTGCTCTTCTTCTTCTTCCCTTTACCTACCACTCTCTTTAATTTCCCTTCCCCCCCCCCCCCTTCCCTTCCCTCCCTTCTTTCCCATTCCGCCCCCCGTCCCTCATGCAAAATAAAATAAACCAGCAACCAAAATAAGGGTTGATGTTACCGCATACTCAAAGGAGGGGGGGGGGGTGAGGATGGGAAGGGATGGGGGGGGGGAAGATTCAGACATCATACGCACCGCTTTTCGGCTGGTTAGTGTCCGACACTTGGAAATCGTTTATTTTTTGGGACTCTTTACCTTTGGTTGTTCTTGACTATTATTCTTATTTTCTTCTCTTCCCCTCATTTATAATCTTCCATCCTTAATCCTTGTCTATCTCTTTTTTTTTCCTTCCTATCCATCCTTTATCCCTTCCACTCTGTCTCCCTCCCTTCTCTCACTCATGTTCTATCTCAAAAACCCATTGCTCCCCTTCCCTCCATCCCTAAAACCCTCCCTCCATTCCTCCTTCCCTCCCACCCTCTCCCTCCCTCACTCCCTCTCCTACCTTCTCCCTCCTACCCTCTCCCTCCCTCATCCCCCCTCCAACCCTCTCCCTCCCTCACCCGCCCACCCACCCTCCCACCCCCTTTCTATTTTTATCCTTCTATCAACGCCGAGCTTGCATTACAGTCAATTTATTACTCGCTTGATTAAGGCGCCTGAATGAAGCACTAATGAGATCCTATTTTTGTTTCTAATCTTTAATCTCTCCTTTTATATCCTTTCGTTTGCCGACTTTGGAGGCGAGATAGGATACAATGCAGTTATGATACTGTTTAAATTCCGTTGATAGAATACGGAGATAACGAACACTGGTGTAAAAATTCAAACAAAAGTTAATTTTAAAAATTAAAATTGAGATAGTAAATTTTGATATAAAAGAAGCATAGATATAAATGATTAAAAAGAAAATTTTGTTTCGCGTACGATGACTTGCATATTATACAGGATCTTAACAGAACTCAAATCAAAGACAAAAATAAACAAAGGTTTTCATAATGATATGTAAATAATGTTAATAAGAAAAGATCAATATTAATTTACAGGAATCATTTGGCATTCCAATATGATAAGATGCTTTTCAGTAAGAATCACATTAATTACAGAATTGAAGTCTTTAATCATCACAGTTTTTAGTCACATATTTTTAGGAAATGACTGCCTAGTAAGATTTCAGAATCATAAAACTAGACGTGATGTGTTCATAATTCTTCAGCAAGACATGAACAATTACAAATATTGAACAAGAAATCAAAAGAAGTCCTGACATTAGCTTTAGAAAATAAAGTACACAAAGTAAGCCTTTTAAAATACGAGAAATCGTGCGAATTGTGGAAAAAAGATAAAAATGAAATCCTACAAAATTACCTCAATCATAAAAATAGATGATGAACATAAACCTCGAAAGAATTATAGAAAAATAAGGCGGGAAAAAAATACAACACAATAAGATGAAAAACACAAAAAAGAATTATAAAAAATAAGACTAAAACATATGAGAACGATTTACATTTATATAATATATATATAATATATATATATATATATATATATATATATATATATATATATATATATATATATATATATATATATAGATATATATATAATATATATATATACACACATACATAAGATAAAAATGAACCAAAGCCCAAGCCAGATTTCCACCGTAAACGGATGCGGTCAGCAACGGCGCCGAAAGAACACGCCCATTTTTAACAACACGATAATTACGTAATTAAAAAAAAAACGTTACAAAATCCTTCCTGCGTTTACTCATTTAAAAAAAAACACTACATTAAATAAATAAACAAAAGTTCATTCATATTCTTTTCGTGTGAATTTAAAGGCAATGGTGGTGCAACCCGAGAAACCGCAGCGGCTGAACAAAAGCAAATTACAACACTTGTAACAGAGACCTGGGGGAGGAAGCATGGGGAATGGGGGGGGGGGGTTGACCTTATGTTGACCTTATTTGACCTGGCTCCGAGAACCTCATCATTACGGAACTCCACTTCCCTTTTGACACCTTTTGGTGGCGAGGGATTATTTTTATGTACAGTGTATTAGAAAACACGCACACACACACACACACACACACACACACACACATACACGTTTGTATGCATGATTGTACTTAAGGAATCGATATAAAGATAGATAGACACATGTATGATTGTGAGTCATCATATTATGGTTATGATGATGATGATGATGATGATGATGACAACGTTGACTATGAAGACGATGTTGAAGAGTGCCATCAAAAGAGAGAGAGAGAGAGAGAGAGAGAGAGAGAGAGAGAGAGAGAGAGAGAGAGAGAGAGAGAGAGAGAGAGAGAGAGAGAGAGAGAGAGAGAGGGGGGGGGGCACACGTCGGGCATGTTCAACACAATCCAAGATGTCCGTCAGATCAGATCTACTCATTAACAAGGTCTAAAGACATACATATACAAATATACTTTGATACGTGTATAAGTGTATGTTTAAATGTTTATGTATTCATACATTCTCTGCCCTCCCTTCCTTCTCCCCCTTTTTTTCTCACTCACTCTCAAATAAAACAAAATGGGGAACAAGTGAAAGCAGAGATAGTGTGTGATAATTGATATATATTTTAATAACTCACTCACTCCCACTCTCTCAACTCCCTCTCTTTTTCTTTCTTCTTTTTTTATATCCCTCTCCCTCTCTTTTTCTTCCTTTTCTCTCCCTCTCCCTCTCTGTCACTCTCCCAAACTTACTTATTCTCACCCCTCCCTCTCTTTTTCTTTATTTGTTTTCTCTCCCTCCCTCCCCCCCCCCCCCCCCTCTCTCTCTCTCTCTCTCTCCCTCTCTCTCTCTCTCTCTCTCTCTCTCTCTCTCTCTCTCTCTCCCCCTCCCCTCTCTCTCCCCCCCCCCTCTCTCTCTCTCTCTCTCTCTCTCTCTCTCTCTCTCTCTCTCTCTCTCTCTCTCTCTCTCTCTCTCCCTCTCCCTCTCTCCCCCTCCCTCCCTCTCGAATAAAACAAAATGAAGAACAACCGCAGCCAGAGAGATAGTGTGATAATTGATACATATTTTGATAAATGGCCGCCAAGGTTGCCAAGTCATTATCGAATTATCGCCAGGAATGTGAAGTCATCGGATACAAAGACAAACAGAGGCAGAGTCTATTTTTAATTGCTTAAGTACATCTATCTCATGAAATACAATATGAACCCAAGGACGTTCAGTTTGTAAAAAGAAAAAAAAATCACTTCGTTACAGTACAACAGAAACGAGAGAAATCAGCATATGTAAATTAGATTTTCTTTTTTTTTTTGTGAAGAGTAAAAATGTAATTACTTTTTAAGAGACTTGACGAAGGCTTTTGAAGTTACTTCAGATTTTTTTTTTCATTCTTCTTTTCTCTTATATTATTTACTATCTAGTATCTTCTACATCCGCCGTGGTACTTATCAGAACTGAGCAGGAAGCAACTATCGGAAACTATGATAAATCATCGCACGATATCTCTCACATCATGCTATTTCATGGCCGGAATTCCAGTAGTTCTTTTTCTCTTGGAGATAATGCCCTAAAATGTCAAATGACAATGCCCAAATATGCTCTCAAAGTGACCTACGGTGCCCCAGGAGTTTGTTATACCGACGGGCATTTTTTTTCCCTTTCATCATCATTTTCTACAAAAAAAAACATCGGTTCCAGTACTATTTCAGGAACCGAATTATAACTAACCTCAACAAACACGCTTTTTTTTTCTTCCCTTTTGGTCACTAATTACCCTTTTTTACACCCTCTGTGAAAGATAAAAACGAAATAAATTGACCGGACCTCCCACCAGATAATAATATATTATGTAGGGACGACTCATTTATTTTATTTTTTCCCCCAGACATTTTTTTTGCTTCTCCTTTTTACGGAATGTCTGAGACTCGACCCGGGAACAGTCCAGGCTTCTAAAAAGGTGCAGGTCGCGTCCATATAAGGCAGTCGGGCCGCATATCTCAATACATTTCTGGGAGACATAAACATAGTTTCTTATCTCTTGTTTCGGAACATCGACAGACGACATAAAATTAAATACATTTCCTTTAAAAAAAAGAAGAAAAAAGAAAACAGAGATAACCAAGTCTATTTAAATATATCTCTTTGTCGGTGGGTTTGGATAGTCTTGTAACCGCCATCTTAGCGTGAGTTTCCCTTTTAAGTCATTACAGAAGTGATGACTCAAGTAAACTGCCTTTGAAGTACACTCCTTTCCAGAGCAGTTCACCTTGTAGGGAGGGGGGGGGGGTGTCAAGGACGTGTGTGTGTGTGTGTGTGTGTGTGTGTGTGTGTGTGTGTGTGTGTGTGTGTGTGTGTGTGTGTGTGTGTGTGTGTGTGTGAGAGAGAGACTGAAACTAAGTAAAATATAGAGAGAGAATGTGTGTGTGTGTGAGAGAGAGAGAGAGAGAGAGAGAGAGAGAGAGAGAGAGAGAGAGAGAGAGAGAGAGAGAGAGAGAGAGAGAGAGAGAGAGAGAGAGAGAGAGAGAGAAATAGAAATAGAAATAGAAATAGAAATAGAAATAGAAATAGAAAGATAGAAAGACAGAGACGCATAGCACATCCAAACGACCAAGCGACCAGCCAGAACAACCCACCACCAAACGCACCGATCAAACTCAACATACGTTATCCGGCCTCCTTTTCTCCTCTTTTCTCATTTCCTTTCTTCCTTTTTCCGTCCTTCTCCTTTCTTTCCCTCCCCCTCCATCCCTCTTCTCTCCTTTTCCACCCCTCCTTACTCTCTTCCGTCCATTTATATTCCTCCTCCCTTTACCAATATTTCTCCCCCATCCCTACGTCTTTCCCTTCCTTCCCACCTCCTACCTCCCCCATTCCGTCCTTTACCTTTCCTTCCTCCTCCATCCCTCTATTCTCTTCTTTCCCTCCTTCCTCCCCCATTCTAACATCTTTCTCTCTCTCTCTCTCTATCTCTGCCCTTTTCCCTTCTCCCTTCTCCTTCAATCCCCCTCACCTTTCCTGTCTTCCTTTTTTCCTTCCTCCCTCCTTCTTATCCTCACCCATCCTCCTTTCTCCTTCCTCCCTTCTTTTTTCCTTCTTCCATCCTCCTTTCTCCCCCCTCCCTCGTTCCCTCCCACCTCCCTCCTTCCTTCCCTCCCTCGCAGACGTTCTCGCTCAGCCGCGGCACGCAAACTAGTTGAATATGCACGACCTCCCGCCCTCCTATCTCTCCCGGATGGATGACTTCCGAACACTCGATGCGCCTTTGTTTCGCTCACGTGAAATACCTTTCTTGGGAGGGGGGGGGGTATGGGTGGAGGGGGATTCGGTCTTTCTTTATATGTATATCTTCGTTTTTATGAGTTATTTTTCGAATTATTGTTATTTGTCTTTATATATCCTTTTGGTTTTCTTTTTTTTCGAAATCGAGAATAAGTAGAATAATCTTATTGTTTACATGATAGCATGTGTGTATATGAATAAATGCTTGTCTGTACCTCTCTCTCTCTCTCTCTCTCTCCCTCTCTCTTTCTCTTTTCTTTCTCTCTCTCTCTCAATTTCCCCTCTTCCTTCGCCTTTTCGTTCCCCTTCCCCTTCTCCCTCCCTCCCCATCCCTTCCACTCCTCCATCCTCCCTACTCAAACCTTCCCCTCCCTTCCAATGCCCCCTTCCTATCTTTCCCTCCCTTTCTCCCCCCCCCCCCCCCAAAAAAAAAAAAAAAAAAAAAAAAAAAAAAAAAAAAAAAAAAATCGCAAGCACCTGCCGCTCCGAGAGAAACTTGGTCGAAGCCAGACTTCCGCTTTCGTGGGGATTTTACTTCCGGAATATTCAATGAACTTCTTGAGACGTCAGGACTTTCCTTCGCTCACGCCGCCGCCGGGAGTTCCTTGCCACTTCCGCCTTTCGATCGGTTTTTATTCTTTCTTTCTTTATTTTTATTTTTTTTATTTTTTGGTAATCTTGTTTATCTGTTTATTGTCATTATGGGCGTTCTGGTTGGTGTAGAATATCGCAAAAATGATATAAAGGGAGGAAGATGAGGATATAGGACGAAATTAGGCATAAAGAGAAACGAAGGAATAAATGAAGAAAGAAAATGAAAGAGAATATAAAAGAAAAAAACAAAATAAATAAAAAATAGCAGAGGAAGATAACGAAAAAGAATCACACCCCACGCAGAAAAAAAAGAAAAAGAAAACGAAGACAAAGAAAATAGGATACGCTCTCCTCATGATTTCTTCTCACAATCAAAATACGCACCCCTCCGCCTCCCCCCTCCCCCCCATGACCCCCTACCTCGGCCCCCCAAAAAAAGGCATCGCGGAAAGTATTCTTAGCACGAAGCCACATCGGCGCAGCAATACATTCATCCCCTATCTATTTTAAGTGGGAAGTTTTTTTTTTCTTGTTTTCTTTCCTTTTTCTTTTTATTCTCTTTCTCTTTCCCTTTTTTTCAATATCTTTCTTTCTCTTTTCATTATTTTCTTTCTTTTTCAGCCTTTCTTCTTCGTTTTTTATATTTATTTTTTTCTCTTTCTCTTCCTTTTATATCTCCTTATTTATTTTCATTTCATTTTTCTCTCCCTGTTTGTTTGTGTTTGCGCGTGCGTGAGGAAAGAATAAATACAAACAATATCTAATTCACAAGGCGATCAGCGAGGCGCAAGTTACAGACAAAAAACAAATGACATGCGCGTGAACGCAAGTTTTATAAATACAGCCTTTCTTTTTTTTGCTCTTTTTTGTCTTTCAGTCTCTCCTCTTTCTCTTTTCATTCTCATTCTCCTCTGCCTCCCTCTCCCCTCACCATTCCTCCCTTTCTTACTCATTCACTCACTTAATCACTAGTTTTTTTCACTTTTCCTAACCCTCATCCCCTCCCTCTCACCCTCTCTCCCTCTTTCCCCTCCTCCCCCTTCCTCTCTTTTCTCCCTTCCTCCCCTTCCTCTCTTCTCTACCCTCCCTATTTCCCCTCCTCCCCTTCCTCTCTTTTCTCCCTTCCTCCCCTCCCTCTCACCTTCTCTCCCTTCCCCCTCCTCTCCTCTTCCTTTCCCCTCCTCCCCTTCCTCTCTTTTCTCCCTTCCTCCCCTCCCTCTCACCTTCTCTCCCTTCCCCCTCCTCTCCTCTTCCTTTCCCCTCCTCCCCTTCCTCTCTTTTCTCCTTCTCCCCTCTCTCACCCTCTCTCCCTCCCTCTCCTCTTCCTTTCCTCCCTTTCTTCCCTCCTCTCTCTTTTCTCCCTTCCTCCCCTCCATCTCACCCTCTTCTCCTCTCCTCTTCCTTCTCCTCTCTATTCCCCTCTTCCTCCTCCTCCTCCCCTCCCATCTCTTAGTCACGTGTACAGGGGGGGGGGGGGTAGCAACAGTTGATGAGATCTTCCTGGTGACAAGTGTGAGGATAGGGGGTGGGGGTGGGGGTGGCGGGGGGGTTAGTAACACAATGAGGAGACAATGAGGTTGGGTTTAGGATGGTGGGTGGAAGGGGGGTAGGGGTGGGGGTGGGGAAGGAAGGAAAGAGTTGTGGGTTGGAGGGTGTTGGGGGGAAGGGCGTGTGGGAAGGATGGAAGGATGGAAGGATGAAGGGATGGAGGGGAGGGGGGAATGAGGTAAGGGATGGAGGGAGAGGAGAGAAGAGAAGAAAAGAGAAGAAAAAATAACAATAATACATACTTATACATATATATATATATATATATATATATATATATATATATATATAAACACATTTGATACTGCAAATCCGTCTCCTGGACAGAAGTGGATAATGAAAGGGCTCCGAGAGTAGAACAAGGAAGAGGGAGTGGAGTCGGAGGGACGCAGAGGAAGGGCACGGAGGAGGAGAAGAGATGCACTTGGAGTAGGAGAGGGAGGGGGCGGGGGCGGGGGAGGGGGAGGAGGAGATGGAGAGATGAGGGAAGAAGAAGGGGTTTGGGGAGGGGAGGAGGGGCAGATGGAGAGATGCATTGGGAGTAGAAGAGGGGAGGGATGTAGGATGGGTGGGGGAGGAAGGAGAAGGAGGAAGAGGAGAGGGGATGGGGAAAGGGGAGGGGAAAGGAGAAGGAGGGTGAGGGGGGGAGGGGGCAGGGTAGAAACGGACAAGTACTGGGGCCAGAGAACACGTGAGAAGGGAGGATGAGGGGGAGGGGGAGGAGGAGGGATAGGAAGAGGGGAAGTAAAAGAAAAGAAATGTGAGGGAGGGTAGGATCGGGGGGAAGGGGGAGGGGAGAAGGGGGAGGGGGCGGATACAAGACGAACCAGACGTTCACCAGACAAGAAGTGGGTGACGCACACGAACGCCCAGGAGAAAGAGAGAAAAAGAGAAAGAAATGAGAGAGAGAGAGAGAGAAAGAAATGAGAGAGAGAGAGAGTGAGAGAGAGAGAGAGAGAGAGAGAAAAGAGAAGGAGAAAAAGAGAAAGAGAAAGAGAAAATAGAGATAAATATAGACAGAGAAAGAGATATGAAAAAAAGGAATCAAACAACACAAATGTATTCTTACAGGGAGCGAAAACGGATAAGAGGAAACAAGAGATGATGAAGACGAGGAGAGAAAAAAGAAGGGGGAGAAAGATAGAGAAAGAAACGAAAAGAGAAAAGACAAACCGGTACACACACACACACACACACACACACACACACACACACACACACACACACACACACACACACACACACACACACACAAAAAAAAAAAAAAAAAAAAAAAAAAAAAAAAAAAAAAAAAAAAAAAAAAACGGAAAGCAAAGACAAGGAAAATAATTCCACACAAAAAAAAAATAAATAAAAAATAAACAACATCAAAGGGACAGGAGAGCAACAGGAGGAGCAGCCGACAGCAGGAGTCTGTCTGGGTTGGTTCAGCTTAATAACAGCCTGCGCGTCTCCTGTAGCTTCTCACTCGAGCCTTCTTCTTCTTCCTCTTCTTCTTCTTCTTCTTCTTCTTCTTGGGCATCGGCATCATCATATTTTCTTTTCTTCTTCTGGTTTAGCATCATCATCATTCTTCTATTTCTAATTCTTTTTTTTCTGGTTCATTATCATTTTCTTTTTCTTTGTCTTCTTTTGATTCATCATCTTTTTTCTTCTTATTCTTCTTTTTCTGATCCAACTTTTCTCCTTTTAGGTCTTGTTATTCTTCTGATTCACAGTCACAACTCTTCCTCTGACACCTCCGCCCTCCATAACCACCCCCTCCACCTCCACCACACTTCCACCTCCCCCCCCCCATCACCACCAGCACCCCATGCCACCTCCACCATGGTCCTTCCCCTCCACCACAACCCCATCCACCTCCATTCCACAACCCCCATTCTTATCCCCAACCCCCACCTCCCTCTCCCCCTCTCAACCCGAAACCCCATTCCACCCCCCCACCCCCCCCCCCTTCTCCCATTCTGCCCCTCGTGTTCCCCGGTCATAATTAAAGTAGTTTATTTTCCCTTGTTGCAAGTGCATTAACCCTTGCTTTCCTTGCAGACGATAAGGCCATTGCAAAGTAGCAAATTGATGTACGCGTATTAGACCAAGCCGAGAGTAAATAAACACGGTTTAATAATAAGTCTATGCATGATGTTGCCTCTATCGCAATGAAACCGCAATAGTAAAAAAGAAAAGATATATATACATGTAAGTAAATACACGTGAACACATTAATTAAAATGCATATCTTTTGACATAGTAGATATAGCAGTAGTAGTGCCGTTATATATTTATATGTGTGTGTGTGTGTGTGTGTGTGTGTGTGTGTGTGTGTGTGTGTATGTATATATATATATATATATATATATATATATATATATATATATATATATATATATATATATATATATTAGTGCTGCTGCATAATATGCTGCATAATAGTGATAATAATATGTAGTGTGACTTGGTATGTACTGGGCCTGTAGTTCTTGCCCTGTCACTCATTTGCCAGCGAAAAACCTTCAAATGACAACGGAATAAAAGTAATAATGATCGTAATGATAATAATGAATATGGTGATGAAGACCAACAATAACAAACAATAACCACAACAAAACTGTAGAACAATAAAAAAACAAAACAAAAAATCTCCTTAAAAAGCCGGCGGCAGAAATCACACCAAGGAAATAACAAAAGCGACGATGACGTAATTGCAGATAAGAAAAAAAAAGAGAAAGAGAGATGAAAAACTTCGCCTCCGCCTCCGCCCCGACGAACAGATACGTTATCAGATACTTTAACACTCGGTCGGGATACGAGGCTGCGGGACACGCAACACGCTCGCTCACTCGCTCGTCGCTCTTTCTCTCCTTCGCTTTCTCTCGCTCTCGCTCTCTCGCTCTCGCTCTCTCTCTCTCTCTCTCTCTCTCTCTCTCTCTCTCTCTCTCTCTCTCTCTCTCTCTCTCTCTCCTTCTCTGCTTCATTCCTCTTTCTTTCTCTTGCTTGCTTCCCCCCTTCCCATCCCATCGCCTTTCTTTTCCTTCTCTCTCTCTCTCTCTCTTTCTTCCCTTTCCTTTCCTTCTCCCTCTCTCCACTCCTTTATTTTTCTCTTCCCCCTCTCTCCCCTCTTTCTCCTTCTCTCCCCTCTTCCTCCTTCTTTTCCCTCTCTCTCCCTCCCTCCCTCCTTTCGCTTCCCTGAACGTGCGTGTTGAAGATCATGCACGCACGCAGTCTTCGGAGTAGAAAAGAGATGAAGAGTAGGGGAGAAAGGCAAGGGTGGGGGGGTAGGGGGATGTGTAAGGGGGGATAGGGGCAATCGCTCTCTGCTTGGCAACACTTCTTTGTTTCGCGGATTTTTTTTGATTTTTTTTTTTCTTACTTTAGTAGCACTTGATTCTCTCTTTCCTTACTATTGAATCCCTCTCTGTATGCCAAAGGACATCGATTAATTAAATCAGTATCCTTCTCTTGTTAATTCTCGTCTCTTCTTCATTTTTTCCTCCTTTTTCATAGCAGTTCCCCCCCCCCCCCTCTTTTTTCTGCTACACAAAAGTCCCTGTCTAAACAACCATAAATTACCGCCAAAAATAAAAGTCTGTTTTTCCCGCACGCTGACTATTTCTGTCCGCGCGTACAAGCAGACAAATTCGAACGCACGCAAACACGAATATTTAGTATCACATAGTCAAACATATGAATAAACACAAACGCATACGAACGCCAGCAACCAAATAAACAGAAACACACACCTCCTCACCCCCCTCAAACACAAACAAATAAACAAACACACGCAACCCGCTCCCCCTCCCCCCTCCCCCCTCCCCCACATGCGTGACGAGGCAAATGCAACAGGATATAATATTTTTGACCCAGCGGCCGTTGCGAGAATTTGTTAGAACAGAGAGGCGCTTCAGCCGGGGCGGTGTTGCTAAGGGAAGGGCAATGTTGCCAGGTATTCTGCGGTTATTCTGGGATGAATCTGGGGGGGGGGGGGTAGATGGGGGGGTAAATGGGTGGGGATGGAGGTGTTCGTGTGTGTGTGTGTGTGTGTGTGTGTGTGTGTGTGTGTGTGTGTGTGTGTGTGTGTGTGTGTATGTGCGTGTATGTGTGTATGCGTGTGTGCATGTGTGTGTATGTGCGCCTGTGTGCATGAGTATGCTTGTGTACGTGCCCGTGCTCGTGTGCCTGTATTCCTACCCGCGAAAGCAAATCCATTTAATCCTCGCCACGAACACGAAGTCCGCCGAGGTATACCTTCCCGAGGCAATCACTTCGGAGAAAGCGGACCTTAAATCCATACGGTTCTCGGAACACGTAAGGTGGTAGAATCGAGTGGAGGGTGGGGTGGGGGTGGTGAGGGGGTGAGGTATTGGAGGGTAGGGGAGGGGGAGGGGGTAGGCTTGGAGATTAGAGGTTGTTAATGGTGGTAATCACGATAACTATAGCGATAGCGTCATTGTGATATTAGAAATCAGTAAACAAGAACTGACCCATGATAAAAGAACATAAACATAAAAAAACTACAGCTAATCTATTAGTGACTAAAATAAAACTGATGCCATCCACTTCCAAAAGATAAAGATAAAAATAAATAAATAAATAAATAAAAACGAGACTTGGATAGGGGGATGGGAAGGGAGAGTGATAGGGGGTGTTTCGGAGATGCCTCTGGATCACAAAGAACTCTCTGATCATTGCAACATCCATATCAATCCATCATCTGTCTTTAAAATATTGCCCAAATAACAGTAATCCATCTCACAAAAAAGTAGGCCTACTTCCATGACCCTAGAAACATAACCACAACGAAGCCAACGAGCAAAACAACTCGAACCAACAACAGAGTAAACAATCAACCAAAGTAAACAAATCAACAACCAACACCAAGAGGAAACAGCAGCACTTAATACCGGGTATAAGATGTCGCTGCTTCGACCTGTCATGGCTGCCAATGGGCCATTAGGCTTTCCAACACCTAATACTTCCAATGATTAGCTTTTTTTCCTCTCTTCGTCCTCTTGGTATGGTTTGAGGGGTAGAGGGGTAGGGGTGAGGGGTGAGGGGTGGGGTGGAGGTGGAAGGGGTAGAGGGGTGGGTGGAGGTGGAAGGGGTAGGGGGGAAGGGGTGAGGGGGTAAGGGGTAGAGGGGTGAAGGGTGGGGTGTATGGGGAAGGGGTGAGGGGTGAGGGGTGAGGGGTGAGGGGTAAGGGGTAAGGGGTAGGAGGTAGGGAGTAGGGGGTAGTGGGTGGTTGTGGTTGTGTGTGTGTGTGTGTGTGCGAGAGTGTGTGTGCATGCATGCGTGTGCATGTGCACTAACATACATTAAGAACGATACAACGAAAAGATCGCAGATACTTCTTGCGTGGTTGCTATCTTAATCGTTCTCAGATTAATATAATGGATACAAAAAATACAACATTGATAAATGAATAAAATCAGAAACACGGACTGGAACTGCGCAGTGAAATCTGAAGCCTTGAAATCTAGCAAGTATCTTGGATAGCATGCTTTAGATAACGTTGCGAAGAATCTAATCCTTTGCTTATTAAAACGGATAATCATAAATAATAACACAAATAAACACGATTAACATTAACGATTGACATCAACTATATCCTTTACAAAAAACAAAACAAAAACATTAATAACCCGAACAAAAACAAAACAAAAACATTAATAACCACAACAAAACAAAAACGTCAATAACCACAACAAAAACAAAACAAAAACAACACCAATAACCCCAACAAAAAACAAACAAAACAAAAAAAACGCAACAACAATAATAACCACCACAGAAATCCTAAGCAAAGCAAAGCAAAGCAAAGCAAAGCAAAGCAAAGCTAACCAAAGCAAAACAAAGCTAAGCAAAGCTAAGCTAAGCAAAGCAAAGCGAAGCTAAGCAAAGCAAAGCAAAGCAAAGCGAAGCGAAGCGAAGCTAAGCAAAGCAAAGCAAAGCAAAGCAAAGCAAAGCAAGGCAAGCAAGCGCCGCTGGTCCTTATTCCACGGGCCGCCACGCGAGGGAATGAAGTGCACTCGTTAGCCGTGTGTTGACCCGCAGGACATACAATGGCGCCCTGGACTCTTGCGTCATCATCGTCCTTAAGCATGGGGCGAGGGGGGACTTTGTCTTGGGTGGGGGGGGGGGGGGGTATTTTTTGTGTTTTTGTATGTTGGTTTGTTTTGTTTTGTTTTCTGAGTGGGAGAGATTACGTGTCATTCGTAATCAATCGCGGAAGCAATAATAAAAAAAACAAAAAAATCCCTTATGAGAGATCCCTTAAACGAGCGCAAATCCGTTACCAAAATCATAACAGGATTAATCAACTCTTAAATTTCATAATAAACAAAATCCGCCAATCTCGACGATAAAATAAATAAATAAATAAATAAATAAATATATACACATTCAAACAAAACAATAAACAAATAAGGGGATTTACTTGTTGCTGAAGGAGTAAAGAAGAGAAAGTGAAAGAGGAAAGACGAAAATAGCCAGAGAGAGAGAGAGAGAGAGAGAGAGAGAGAGAGAGAGAGAGAGAGAGAGAGAGAGAGAGAGAGAGAGAGAGAGAGAGAGAGAGAAAGAAAGAGAGAAAGAGAGTGAGAGATAGATAGAGAGAGAGAGAAGGGCGTTGAGAGAAGGAGAGAGGGAGAGAAGAAAAGAAATGAGGGACAGGCAGAAAAGAGAGGGAGAAAAAAGAAGAGAAGAGATAAAAAGGATAGAGCAAAGTAACAATGGAGTCGAAATACTCATAAGAAAAATAAAAAAAAGAACAAAGAAGAAAAATAAAGCGAAAATAGAAAAAAAAGAATGTCACAAACAAATAACATAAATAAAAGGAAGAGAAGAAAAGGGGAAAAAACGACAAAAAATACAAATAAAATTAATATCATTGAAAAAATACCCTGCTCAAAACTGCTCAAAAAAACAAAGAACAAGAAAATAGAACAAATAACATCACCCATCGCTCCACATTCCGCCACACTCACCTGCGAAAGAAAAAGAAAAACATATTTAGCAATTTGAAATGTTTTAAGTTCTTGGAGAATCTTGTGAGAAATCTGGATTTGAGTGGCTAGAGGTGGGGGTTGGTTGGGTGGGGGTGGTGGTGTGGGAGTGGGGGGGAAGGAGGGGGTGTATCGGGGTGACAGTGTGTGAGTGTGTTTGTGTGTGTGTTTCTTTCTCTCTCTCTCTCTCTCTCTCTCTCTCTCTCTCTCTCTCTCTCTCTCTCTCTCTCTCTCTCTCTAATATTCCTTCTTCCATTCTCGCTCTCTCTATCTTTATCACTCTCTCTCCTTATCCATCTCCCTCCCTCCCTCCTTCCCTCCCTCCATCTCCCTCCACATTCCCTCCCTCCGCCCAGTGATCCGAGGTCAGCATTGCAACAACAGCTCCCCTCGCGTTGCTATGCAATCACCCTCCCCCCCTTCCCCCCACCCTCACCTCCTTCGGCCGCGTCGGTATGCCTTCTGCCCTCGACGCTAAGGTGACTTGGGCGGCGGATCTCGCTCGCTCTCTTCCGGTACGATGCTTCGGGAAACAATGGCGTAAGTTCCGTGAGTTCCGGAGTGTTTCGAGATGTTTTGAGTTCAATTTTTTTTTTTTTTTTTTTTTTGGGGGGGGGAGGGGAGAGGCCTTAGGGGACAGGAAGGAATGGGTGGGTGGGTGGGTGGTTGGGAGGGAGGAAGGAAAGGAGGGAGGGAGGGAGGGTGGAATGAATGAAGGAACGAAGGCAGGAAGGAACGCACGAAGGAAGGGAAGAAAGGAGGAAAGAAGGGATGAATGATGGAAGGAAGGAAGGAAGGAAATCTGGAGATGGATTGGTTGGATTCCGGGGAACAGGAAGAGAGGGTGAAGATAAGGAGAAGGAAGGGAGGGAAGGAGTGAAGGAATGAGGGAGGTAGGTTACAAATCATCTTCACCGATTAAAGAGAAAAAAAAAACAATCACCATACGATACTGCCAATAAATAATCAAAACAATGAAGTGTCCCCAAGGTAAAAATAAACGCCTTCTATACGTATAGGCCTACAGATCTCCACGGCAAAAGAAAAAATGAGATTCGGAACAAAATTTGTAAACATAATGAAATGATTCCCTTAGATTTTTTTTAAGGTAAAATTTGTGAAGGTAACGATAGCGAAGCCGGCCGTAAAATGCACGATCATGTTAAGACATGCACTGAAGAATAAATATCAGATAGTGGGGTTATCTTATCTCTATCTATTAATCTACTTATCTCTCTCTCTCCCTCCCTGTGTAAAGAGAAAGAGAAAGAGAGTGAGAGAGGAGGGAGGGAGGGAGGGAGGGAGGGAGGGAGGGAGGGAGGGAGGGGAGGGGAGGGAGAGGGAGAGGGAGAGAGAGAGAGAGAGAGAGAGAGAGAGAGAGAGAGAGAGAGAGAGAGAGAGAGAGGGAGAGAGAGAGAGAGATAGAGAGAGAGAGAGATAGAGAGAGAGAGAGATAGAGAGAGTAAGAGAGAGAGAGTAAGAGAGAGTAAGAGAGAGAAATAGAGAGATAAATAGAAAGAGAGTGAGAGGAAGAGAGAGAGCGAGAGGAAACAAAAAGAAAAAAGAGAGAAAAGACCGAAGGAATGCAAAGGAGGGAAGGAGGAAGAAGGTCCTTCGGGTGACGCATGGCTTGGAGTCGCAGGTCAGGAGGTTACGGGGTGTGTGTGGAGGGAGGGAGGGAGGGAGGGAGGGGGAGGGGAAGGGTAGGGGGTAAGGTGTGTGGGTGAGGGTAGAGGGATAGGGGGTGAGGGGAGAGAGGTAAGGGGGTAAGGGGTAGGGGGTGAGGGTGACGAATACCTAAGGACACAGGAAATATGTATGTATAAAAAACAACACTTTTTGATTTGCTTATCAATAATATTATTTTGGATTGAAAGAGATTTAGAAGGTTAGAGAAAAGGAGAAGCAGGGACGAGTGAGGAAGGAGGGGGAGGAGAGGGGGGAGAGAAAATGAGGGTGGAAGAGAGGAAGGAAGGAAGGAAGGAAGGAAGGAAGGAAGGAAAGAGGGAGGGAGGGAGAGAGGGAGGAAGGATAGAAATGAGAAAAGAAGGAAAAAGCGAGAAAGAGAAAGAGAAAGACAGAAAACAAAAGACAAGCAGATATAGAGAAAACGACCATAACAATTGCAGGAAAACAAGAAAATCAACCAAACAAGAGGTCTGGGAAGAAGCAACAGCTGCATTGGCAAAACAGGAAGTATTGATAATGAGGACAGCGATAAAAAGGGAAATGGAAGATAAATACATGAATAAGTAAAGAAAACAAAGAAAGGAAATTGGCAAATAGAATTAAATGAATAAAACCAATTACAGAAAAAGATAAAGGAACAAGTGAGATAGATAAAACGAGGGAATGTGGCCGAAAAAGAAAGAAAGAGAAAGGAAGATGTATAGAGAAAGAAAAGGTAAGGGAAAGAAGAGAGAGAGAGAGAGAGAGAGAGAGAGAGAGAGAGAGAGAGAGAGAGAGAGAGAGAGAGATAGAGTAGGAAAGAAAGGGAGAGAAGGAGGAAGGAAGAGAGGATGAGAGAGAAGTTGAGAGAGGGAGGAGAGGAAGAGGGATAGAAGGAGGAAGGAATGGAGGGATGAGGAAGAAGAGAGTTTGAGGGAGGGAGGGAGGAAGGGAGAAAAGGAGGGAGGGATGGAGGGAAGGAGGAAAGAGAGAGTTTGAGGGAGGGTGGGAGGAAGAGAGGAAGGGAGGAAGAGAGGAAGGGGGAGGGGTGGAGGGAAGGAGGAAGGAGAGAGTTTGGAGGAGCGTGGGAGGAAGGGAAGAAGGGAAGAAGGGAGGGAGGGGGAGGGATGGAGGGAAGGAGGAAGGAGAGAGTTTGAGGGAGGGATGGAGGGAAGGAGGAAGGAGAGAGTTTGAGGGAGGGAGGGAGGGAGGGAAGGAAGGAGAGAGTTTGAGGGAGGGAGGGAGGAAGGGAGGAAGGGAGTGAGGGAGGAAGTTAGAGAGGGGGGAGGGGAGAGAGAGAGGGAGAGGGAGGGAAAAGGAAATGGAGAGAAAGAGAGAGAGAAAAAAAAAGATAGATAGATAGATAGATATATATAATATATATATATATATATATATATATATATATATATATATATATATATATAGAGAGAGAGAGAGAGAGAGAGAGAGAGAGAAAGAAAGAGAGATAGGAGAGCACAGGTGAAAAGAGAAGGGGGAAGTACGCCCCCTAACAACCCCCCCCCTAAGCCCAAAAGCCCCCCCCACCCCCCCAATCCGCGAGATCGGTGAGTCATTCCCCAAATCGGGCGACGCGAGGCCGTTTCTCCGCCGCCGCTCGCAACGCCAGCCTCTCTCTCTCTCTCTCTCTCTCTCTCTCTCTCTCTCTCTCTCTCTCTCTCTCTCTCTCTCTCTCTCTCTCTCTCTCTCTCTCTCTCTCCACGCGGCCGGAGTTCCTTCCTGTTGGTGCTATCGTCTCCGCGCGCTCGCTCAGTCGGGCAAGGTAATCCGCGTGCGTTGGTCGGTAGGGGGGACGGGGGAGGGGGGAGGGGGGATCACGAGGTTGAAGGGGGTGGGTGGGTTGATGGGGAGGGGGGAGGTTGTGCGGTTGGGTGGGGTGGGTGGAATAACGGGGGGTGGGGCGGTAGGTGGAGAGGGGGGTGTCTTTGCGTGTGTGTGTGTGTGTATGTTTGTGTGTTTCGGCGAATGAGGAGAGGGAAGATATGGAGGAAGAGGAGGAGGAAGAAACAAGAAAGTAAGAAGAAAAAAATATATATTGGAGGAAGAAGAAAAGGAGGAGGAAGAGTTACATATATCTCTTATCTTGCCTGTCTCCTCTCTTCCCTGTTCTTCCTCTCTTCTCTATATCCCTTTCTTCCAAATCTCCCCCTCTTCTCTAGCCCCCTTCTTCCCTATCTCCTCTCCCTTCTATCCCCCCTCATCCTTATCGCCTCCTTCTCTATTCCCCTTCTTTACTAAGAGAATACAAAGAGCAAAAGCAGAGATAACATGTTGATTCAGAAAAGCGAAATGCACCTCGCTCAACACCGCCATGTTGACTTAGCATGTTGCAGTGACTTTGCGATGTTGTTACACTCGAGGCAGGGAGGGAGGGAGAGAAGAGGAAATGGGGGGGGGGAGGAAAGGAAGTGGAAAGGGATTGAATAACTAGAGACTTGAGTAAATAATGTAAGCAAATATGATAACAATAAGATAAGTAAATATGATGGTATAATAATAACAATAAGAAAAATGATAACAATAATAATGATGAACATAATAATAATAACAACAATAATAACAACAACAACAACAACAATAATAATAATAATAATAATAATAATGACAGTAGCAAAGACAATAATAAGAACAGCAACAACAATAATGAAAATAATAATAATCAGTAAATCAGAGTTCGTATAATCTAGAAAACATAATAAAATATAATACTGAATAATACAACGAAACACAAGTAAATGGGACTAACCATAATAGTGATGATATCTAACAAGAAGGGAGGGAGAGAGGGAGGTAGGTAGGAAGGAAGGAAGGAAGGAAGGAAGGAAGGAAGGAAGGAAGGGAGGAAGGGAGGGAGGAAGGGAGGTAAGGAGGGAGGGAGGTAAGGAGGAAGGGAGGTAAGGAGGGAGGAAGGAAGGGAGGGAGGTAGGTAAGGAGGAAGGAAGGGAGGGAGGGAGGGAGGGAGGTAAGGAGGAAGGGAGGGAAGGAGGGAGAGAGGGAGGGAGGGAGGGAGGGAGGGAGGGAGAGGGAGAGAACGAGAGAATCATATCCATCGACAAGAGGAAAAGGGGGCAAACCCTTTCCCGTCCCCTTCCCCCCTACCCCTCTTCCCCCTCCCCCACCTCCCACATCTCAAGGGGAAAGTGTGTCGAAAGAAAAAAAAAAAAAGAAGAAAAAAAACAACATAAGAATACACAAAGAACAATAACGACCGCCTCCGAAAACCCAAACATGCAACAGCAAGCAAATCAAGGCTTATTATGATGATTATCGGCAAGCCTGATTCTAGTCATTAGTGGAACAAGAACAAACAAGCAAAATCCACTTTGAGGGAAGCGTGACGTCTCTTGCTCTGTTGTTGTTGTTGGTTTTGTTTTTATTTGCATATTGTTAACCTTTTTTCTTATTTCTCTGCAGGCTTTGAATGTATACTGGTTTCTATATATAGCGATTAATTCATCTATGTATTTATCTATATGGTTTGTTTACGAGTGCGTTTGTATGTATGTATCTCGACTGCATATGAGGATATATAATTCCATTTGTATGGGTGTGTACACAAACACAAATACAAACATAAACACACACATATACATACATACATACATGCATACATACATACACACACACGTCAACACAAGCCACGGGTTTACAGCTAGCGAGAGCAGACCACGCAGGGACGAGTTTAAAATGCGTCTCACGTTTTCGCGTTTTCCAAAGTCATATGTATATGGCGTATGACTCATTCTTTAGGGGAGGAGGGAGGAGGGAGGGGAGAGAGAGGGGAGGAGGAAGGGAGAGAGGGGAGGAGGAAGGGAGGGAGGGGAGAAGGAAGGGAGGGAGGGGAGGAGGGGAGAGAGAGGGGAGGAGGAAGGGTAGGAGAGAGATGGTGTGATAGGGGGTTGGGGGGAGAGGAAGGGAGACAGGGAGGGATAAGAGGAGGAGGGAGGGCGGGTAGGGAGGAGGGATAAGGGGAGAGAGGAGAGGAAGGGGAGACAGAAGTAGGGAGGGGTGGAGGAAGGAGGGGGGAAGTGGGTGGGGAGGGCATGAGGAAGTAGAACAAGGGGAAGGGGAAGGGGAAGGGGAAGGGGAGGGGGAAGGGGAGGGGAAGAATTCTATGGAGGAGGAAGAAATGGGGCGGGGGGAGACAGAAGGGAGATATAGGGGTGAGGGAGAACATAAGCAGGAAGGGGACTGGGAAAGGAGGGAGGTAGGGACATAGAGAAAAAGGAGAGAGAGGAAACAAATAAGGGGAAGGAGAGAGTGGCGAAGCTCAGGGAGACAGGAAGGAGGGAGGAGAGAAGAATGGGGAGGGGGAAGGTGTTGGTGCAAGAATAAGGGAGAAGAGTTTGGGAGAAACAAATGTGGGGGAAAAGAGGGAGAGGGTAAATCAAAGGGGCGAGGATAGGATAGAGACAGAAAAAGGAAAAATCAATAAGAAAAAAATAATAATAATGAAACGAAAAATAAGATAAAATTAGAAAAATGACTGAAGGAAAAAAAGACAATACTAAAACGAAAGAAGAAATAGGTAAAAAGAAGGAAGAAAAAGAAAAAGTGAGAAATACAGACGATCTAGATTTACGAATGAGTGATGAGAAGCAATAGTGTAAATAAGGTCATGGAAATGGTTCGAAGAAAAAGAAAATGAACGAAAGCAAATGAGCTCTGAAAAAAAGAAAAGAAAAAAAATGAAGTCTGGGAGAGAGGGAGAAGAGGGGAGGGGGAAGGGGGAAGGGGGAGTGAGTGAGAGATTCATACAATATAAAATATAAGAAAGAAAAGGCAGGAACCTAGTCCCTTTTCCGAGATCAAACATAAGAACAAGGCCAAAAATCGAGACAAATAACCCCCCTCATTTCCCTAAAAAAAAATAATAATAATTAAATAAATAAATAAATAAAATCAATTCACTCACAAGCCACACAACCCCCCTCCCCCCACCTCCCCTCACCCATTCGCTGCGAAGAGCAAATACGATAAAAAAAAATCAATCCGAAATACTAACGAACCAAAGACGAGTCAAAGCAACTGCCCCATACCCCCCCCCCCCCCGTAATCCTAAAAGTGGAAAGAAAGAACAAGAAAAAAAAAAGTGTGTCAAAGACCCAAACAAAGTCTCATCATCCACCCCCCCCCCCTATCAAAGTTACCCTTATAGTTTTACCATCCAAAATCCTTTACCCCCCCCCCACAAAAAAAAGTCAAAGCTACCCTTAATTTTCTTCCCCTAAACCCACAATAATAAAGAACCAACCCACCTCATATTGTCGTAAAAGCCAAAAGCCAGCCCGCCCGCCCGCCCTCCCTCCCTCCCATCCCATCCCATACCCTCCCTCCCTCCCCTCCCCTCCCTCCCATCCCTCCCTCCCTTCCCCCCCATCCCATACCCTCCCCTCCCTCCCTCCCATCCCTACCCCTCCCCCCAAAGGCCTAAATGAGCATTCAAGCCACGACGGCCGCGAGTAGACAGCGAGAGTGCGGGCTGGCGCCAACCCTCGCCCCGTGTGATGAACTGACGCGCCGTGCCGTGCCCCTTATTTGCGACATAATTATTCTAATTATGCGCATAATGAATGAGCTGAAGAAAGAGTGAGAGAAAGAGTAAGAGAAAGAGTAAGAGAGAGAGAGAGAGAGAGAGATAAAAAGGGGGAGGGGGGGTAAGGGGAGGGAAAGAAGGAGGGAGGTAGTGGGTCAGAGAGTAAGGGAGGGGGAGGGAGAGGGAGGGAGGGAGGGAGGGAGGGAGGGAGGGAAGGAGGGAGGGAGAGAAGGAAGGAAGGAGGGAGGGAGGGAGAACAATGCGGTCGAGTAATTATATAAGGGGTGTGTGGGGGTGAGTGTAAGTGCAAGGATGTTTGTTTGTGATAGGAGAGTGGGCAAGAATGTGTTAATGTGTGTGCAAGTGTGTATTTATGCGCGTGTATGCGGATGTGTGTGAGTATACATACATACATACATACATACATATATGTATACACACACATATATATAAATATAAATATATATATAAATATATACATACATATATATAAATATATATATATAAATATAAATATATATATATAAATATATATATATATATAATATATATAATATATGTACATATATATAAATATATATATATATATATATATATATATATATATATATATATATATATATTATATATCATATGTGTGTGTGTGTGTGTGTGTGTGTGTGTGTGTGTGTGTGTGTGTGTGTGTGTGTGTGTGTGTGTGTGTGTGTGTGTGTGTGTGTGCGCGTGTACATGTGTAAACAAACATGCGTGAATACATCGTGATATATATACACTGTAGGTGTGTGTGCGTACGATAAAGTTTTGTTCAGTCGCAAAGGTCAGAAAATGGCGCGGTTCAACGCAACCGTTAAGGTCAGGTCAGGTCAAGCCAAATAGGAGAGAAAGGACAGACGGTGGTTGGGAAGCGAGAGAGGTAGGGCAAAAGAGAGAGGGAGAAAGGGAGAGAGAGAGAGAGAGAGAGAGAGAGAGAGAGAGAGAGAGAGAGAGAGAGAGAGAGAGAGAGAGAGAGAGAGAGAGAGAGAGAGAGAGAGAGAGAGAGAAAGGGGGGGGGATGAGACAGAAATATATAAATATACTTATTCTAATAAGACCTAAACCTCCCCAAACTACAAACAACAAGCCATCCCAAAACAAAGACTTCAAAAACACACACAAAAAAATCCCAAAGTATCCATACTGCTACAACCCCCCCCCCCAAGAATAAAAAAATAAACAAATAAACAAATAACTAACTAAATAAATAAATAGAATAAGAATAAAACAAAAAATACAGCTCATAAAAACAAAAAAAAAACGAAAAGAAAAATATTAAACTAACCCAAATTGCAGACTCCAGCGACACCAACTTGATAAACGGGTTTGATTCCGACGCCAAATTCGATCTAATGTGAAAATAAGACACTTGTTCCATCACGTCCCATTTCGAGCGTTTAAAGTGCCATGATTACCCGTTTTCCCTTTGACTTTCGTTCAGGCGGTTTACTAAAAGGAGGGATGAGGAAGAGGGGAGAGGGGGAGAGGGGGAGTGGGGGAGAGAGGAAGGAAAGGGAAAGAGGGAGATGGGAGAGAGGAGAGAGGGGGTAAATGGGGAATGAGAGAGAGGGGTGAAAAAAGGTGGGTTATGGATGGATTGCTTGATTTATATATGTATATATATATATTATATATATATAGATATATATAATATATAAGATATGAGTGTGTGTGAGAGTGTGAGGTGTGTGTGTGTGTGTGTGAGTGTAGAGATATATATATATATATATTATATATATATAATATATATATATGTATGTGTGTGTGTGTGTGTGTGGTGTGGTGTGTGTGTGTGTGTGTGTGTGTGTGTATGTATATATATATATATATATTATATATTGTTTGTGTGTGTTATATATATTATATATATATATATATATATATAATATATATATATATATATATATATATATATATATATATATATATATATATATATAAAGAGAGAGAGAGAGAGAAAGAGAGAAACCTACAAACAAAGATAGAAAACCAAAACAAGAAACAAAACAAAACAAAACAAAACAGTGAACACCCCACCCCACCCTACCCTACCCCCCACTCTGCCCACCCCATACACGCCCACACCCCGCCCCCACACTTACGTCCAATAACCCCACTCACGCTTAACCATAATGGGGAGGAGAGTCACCATTTCCCCATTATTCCGACATGGTGCCATCAC
>NW_028234441.1:14243848-14251348 GCF_977035675.1 Penaeus japonicus
GGAGGGAGGAAAGGAGGTACCTATTATGTCAAGCCTGTCTATCTCCCAGCAAGGCACGTCATTACCTGTCAAACACTTGACAAGCCCAAACTATAACTCAATATGACTACCAACGAGACCCAAGAAGGCTGACACATGACACCATTCCAATCACACGCTTAACAAGCCCGGTGCCGCGACAACAGCAATTCAACCCAGAACAGCAACAGCTTAACAGCCATCTCAAAAAGGTACCCACAACAGCCAAGCGCCCCACTGTACCAAGCTGTACCAAGTGGCAGTCGCACCACAAGGGGAGGGTCCGTCACCACCTGATCCACACCTGGCTGCTGCCTGGACACAACATCCATTAAATGAGATCGAACGAGGCTGGCGAGGAGGAGATAGCGTGACTCGGGTGCTTCCCTCTCGCCCTTCGGTCATTATTTCGGGTTACTCTATTTCTCTCTCTGTCTGTCTCTCGTTCGCTTTTTCTGTTTCTCGCTCTCTCTATCATTTCGCCTTTCATCTTATTCATTTTTCTATCCTATTCGTTTACTCTTGAACGAGCAATAAGGTTCTCTCGTTCGCTTGCTCTCTCTCTCTCTCTCCTTATCCTCCTCCTTCTCCTATCCCTCTCTCTCCGCTCCACCATCAAGCGGGTCTGCCGGAGCCATGCCAAAGCGGTGAGTCACACCACTCGCACGCCCACGCCCATCGTATCATTGTGTGTGGGCGGAATCCAGGACCAGGGCGAGCTGCTGCCGCGGCCGCCCGTCCCGTCCACCAGCCCAGAGAGAGCGAGAGGACTTATGGTTGATGAAAATACTGTTTAATCCTCAGCTGTTTTAAAAGTAACACCAACTAAATACTCATTTTGCTGTTAACGAGCGGTCGCTTCAGATTAATAAGAGTGTACTGCTTATTAAGAGTGAACTGCTTATTAATATTGAAGTACTTATTAAGAGTCAAGTGCTTATAAAGAGTCAAGTGCTTATTAAGAGTGAACTGCTTGATAAAAATGAAGTGTGGGAAATCTTACCCTCCTACCTATCCCTATCTCTACCCTTACCACCCTTCTATGTGCTACTGGTATTGGTATTTTGGAATCTATTTTTGGTATTTGGTAATCTACACATTTCGTTGCGATCTATGGTATTCGTTAGTTTGTTTGTTTTCTCATAGAGGTTGACTTGAACATTAAAATCGAAAACTGTCAATTATGAGACGTCAATGAGGCTTTTGATCATTTCTCATTCCATTTCCATTCCAGACATTCGATAAAAAATGTTACTTCCATTTGGAGATACAGTAAATACAACAGGAAATGGCCGACAACTATTCAAATCACCAAACAAGATTTTTATTCTCCCTTTCCACATTTTTCTCTCACCCTCTCCTCCTGTTTCTTATTCTCTCGCTCTGACTCCGTGTCTCCATCTCTCTCTCTCTCTCTCTCTCTCTCTCTCTCTCTCTCTCTCTCTCTCTCTCTCTCTCTCTCTCTCTCTCTCTCTCTCTCTCTCTCTCTCCGTGTGTGTGTGTGTGTGTGTGTGTGTGTGTGTGTGTGTGTGTGTGTGTGTGTGTGTGTGTGTGTGTGTGTGTGTGTGTGTGTGTCCCCCTCCCTCCCTCACACGTGCCTCTACCGCCTTCGTGTGTCTGCCTACCCCCCCCCCCCCTCTGCCCCCTCCAATCCTGGCTACCGCTACAGCTGATGATTCACCGGTCTTCCTCCTCCGCTCCGAGATGCCAACCTTGCTGTCCAGCGCCTCATGGACAGGGTTATGCAAGACATAAATTCCGATGATTATTTCTCTCCTCACTCCCCCCCTCCCCCTCCCTCCTCTCTCTCTCTCTCTCTCTCTCTCTCTCTCTCTCTCTCTCTCTCTCTCTCTCTCTCTCTCTCTCTCTCTCCTAAAGAGCATACACTATGCCTACTCCCGAACTTCCTGAACTATGAACATCATACAGTTCTTATCATCATATCTATCCTCGATCACTCTGTGCCTCTGTATATGGGAGTCAATCAATCCATCTACCCATCAATCCGGGTCCTGTTTATCAGCTTTTCTCCATCTCATAAAAGCCAAGATCATTAGAGGACCCGATCATCAACTCTGCAACCATCAGGGCATATAAAGGCATGACCGCTCTTCAATTTGGGTTGACGGCGGCACCCAGAATGTGCTTTTCATTCGGTTTCCGGCGATCGGAACTCAAATATATATATATATATATATATATATATATATATATATATATATATATAGAGAGAGAGAGAGAGAGAGAGAGAGAGAGAGAGAGAGAGAGAGAGATGTATGTGCATATAATATATATATATATATATATATATATATATATATATATATATATATATATATACTATTTTGTAACAAAATCATACAATAGAAATACGTACATATGAATAAATACATATTTGTAAAAGAACAAATACACTGGATAACTTCCGGAAACAACCAAACAAAAGTGAATACACATTTGCATCATCATAATCTCACCCAAAATACGTATCAAAGAAAGGCACTAATAATGATACCCAAAGCGCAACACTTTGTGCTTGGAAGTACGGCAGTGCCTCATGTACGATAATCGGCGACGCAATAAGCGGAGTGCGATTCGGACTATTCTCCAAATAGAACGAACGAGAAGTAGAACGCGGGTGAAAAAAAAACAGAGCACGTAAACGCTGTCAAGCCCAATAACAAAAATAAAGTCCCGTTAGCGAAGAAAATAGTAGTAAAAGACGAAAAATATTGCACACACGAAAAAAAAACAAGCCTCAGCATACACTTTTATCCTTCCAGATTCTTTCGACTTTCTACACTTCCGCTTCCTCACTCCTCTTTCTTCACCGCCTTTTTATTGGGCTCTCCTCTTAAGCGGGTCTTTTCATGACCAGAATGCTCCGCCATTCCCTGAGAGACTAGAACACAAGGCTTGGCGTGGACTTTCCCCTTCATATCGACGCAGAGACGGCCGCAATACAGCTGTAATTTCGGTCTGATTGGGAGCATTACCTCTACTTTGCAACCTTGCGTCGACACATGTTTCCTTGCAAACAACAAAGGAGTCGCTTTTCCTCTTCTTGCGACCGTGCCTAATGCCGAATCTCTCAATGACCATCATGAATATAAAGTTTATTTAGATATTCATTTTCATCGTCCCGGGTGGTTGTTTACCGGTCCTTCTCCCCTGTAATTGACGGCTCCCCGCGCGGCCAGAGTTCACTTCCCAGCTAAAAAAGTGTTGGTTCCCATCCAGGTGTTACTGTAACAGCGCCCACGACGACGGGACGGGACGGGACGGGGCGGGACGGGGCGGGACGGCCCTTACCCCCTACCACAACCCCCCCCCCCAAAAAAAAAAAATAAAAAAAGAAAAAAAAAAGAGCTTCGATCCTTCCTCCGGGCGTCGGCGATCCTTTCCTGGCGACCATAACACCTGTTGTGAGTCACTTCATCGACGCTCTTTTGTTTTTCAAAGCGACCCCGTGTCTAATGCTTCCCTTCCCCCCCCCTCCACCCCCCTCTCCCACATATGGCGTCAGTGATTATGCCGATAGTTCCGCGGGTTTACTTTCATACGAACGCAAACTCAGAGCTTTATCTGTCTACTTATATATTCTTTTTTTTTTTTTACCATGATTTTTATATGAGCGGTCTTTTTTCATATGAGCAAGGCTTTCGGATCGGCATAGCAGCTGCGCTCCTAAAGGTGCTAGCGAGTGTGGATGCGAGGTGGAAGTACTCAAGGAATATAGTCTCCTACTTCTCTACATTTCAGAAATAATGTACGTCCGCGTACACTATTCTCTATCCCTGGCTCTTTTTCATTCGCTCTCTATCTCACAATCTCTATTTCTTGCTCGTTCTGTCTCCATTTCCTCTCAATTCCCTTCTTCTTCTTCTCCTTCTCTCTCTCTCTCTCTCTGCTCCATTTCTCCTCCCTCCTTATCTGTCCCGCCACATCAGCGACCCCCTCCCCATACCCCCCTCCCTCTGCCAGAGAGTTTCCCAGTATGCTAATCCCTTCACAGCTAAGCGTCATACCACCCAAGGTCAGAGGCAAGGTAGCGACATCCTCCGGGCGACTAGATGAAGGGGCACTGGTCCCCTCACCCCCTCTACCTACCCCTTCCCTCTACCTCCTCCTACTTCTCTCTCTCTACCCTTCGTATCCTTGTTTGTTGCTCTCTTTTTGCCCCCATCTGTTTCTTCGTCTCTCTCTCTCTCTCCCTCCCTCCCTCTCTCTCTCTCTCTCTCTCTCTCTCTCTCTCTCTCTCTCTCTCTCTCTCTCTCTCTCTCAGGGCCTATCTTTTCCCCACATCTCTTCCGTGAAAACGAGAGCTGTAGTAGCTGTTGACTTGGGTAGGGTAGGAAGGGGGGGTTGAGGGATGAAGGGAGGCAGGATGGGTGGGGGTGAGGGTGAGGGTGAGAGGGTCGATTGCCACAGCTCTACAGGTCGAATAAACACACAATTCCCCCCACCAGTAGTCTCGCTCAAGTTGTATGTAAATCGCCGTGTGGTAAGTTTTTGTCCGCTCCATAGCAGGATGGAAATGTGTTTGGTGGCCCGACACATAGGCGCTGTCGTTCGCTCTCTGCTTACAAAGTACAACGACAACCCTTCCTCCCTCCCTCCCTCCCTCTTCCTTCCTCACACACCTTTCTTCTCTAACTTTCTGTATTCTCCTACTGTTCCTTGTACCTATTTAGTCTTCTTCGGGTTTTCTTTCTTTGTTCTGTGTTGCTATTTCATTTGTTTTTTTACCTTTGTGTTATTATTTTCCTATGATATTCCCACCAGTTTCTTTTCTTTTCAAATCTGTTTATTTTCCTCCACTTTTTATTCTTCTCTCCTCCCGTATGTGATTTTTTCCCTCCCTCTCGCAATATAAATACCCATTTTGAATGAGTCTTTCTCTTGTCCGTTCCCTCTCGCCCGAAACTCGCCTCTCCATCTCCATTAACAGAATCATCCCCGCCCTCCTTACCTTTTGCCGCTGACCTTGTTTGAGTCTTCGCGGGCGCAGCTCCCTATGGCCTCTCCTCGCCGACCTGGGATTCTTAATTCCTTTGTTTGATTGAACCCACCGAGGTTCTCTCGGGCGAATGACCCGCCGCCTGGTATTCGCAATCCATTAATCTGTGTCCTGCTCTTGATTACTTGCTATTTGTTGCGAGCTCAGAACTAGAATTCGAATTACTATGACGCTCGTTCGCCCGTAGCTAATCACTTCACCACGTTATGAACACGTTACGTACGTTACGATCTATAAACCACCGTAACAAGAGAGCCATTCACGTCGCTCTTCTTTCTTTTTTCTACCCACTTATCGAAGGCATCAAGCCACGTCAACAACCCACTAACCGCCACCTACAAACTACCTGCTGACAACCTACTTACCCTCCCACCCGGTCTTACTTGCTTGAGCCTACTTACCGCGTCCACAGGCCGCCTCCACGCGACACCCTGGCGTCACTTTCTCGCCATGGACTGAGGACCCGGCCACTTTCTCACTTCCAGGCGAGAAGGGCATCCGGAGGCATGGTGATGCGACCTAAATGAGGCCATTTTTGGAATTCATGAGGTGCCCATCGGGAGGGTGGGGCAGGTAAAGCGAATGCGGAGGAAGAGGGGAAGAGGGGAAGCGGGGAAGTGGGAAAGCGGGGGATGGAAGGGAGAGAGGGAAGTGGGGGGGCGGGGGTGCAAAGGGAGAAAGGAGGGTATGTGCCCAGCGATCTTACAGGAACGAACTGGATATAGAAACTCGCCCTAACGTTGTCATTCTTCCTTCCAAAAACAAATGTAAAAGAACACAGACATCAACCACACAACAACAACAACAACAACAAACCAAGCCATGTAGAGTAACCGCAGCCAGTTGTGCGGTCAGGTAAAACAAACGCACTCTTCTAAATAACTTAAAATAAGCCAACGGTCTAAAAATAACACGTCCACTCCACCGCCATTGTGAGCGCGGAGACAAATGACACCTGTCAAGCGCATGAGGTTTATGAATAAGATTTCGTGTGTCATTTGGAAACATATTTCACGACTGATTAATGTCATAAACTACAGCGTTAATATGGATGATAAAAAAATATATTTTTTTTATGGGTATTGAATAAAAAGAATGCTAATATCACTTAAAGAAGAACTATGATTATCGGTATTATTCTGTATAATCAACGACGTTATTAAATGAATTACCAGTTAAGATAACAATATCAATAGCAACTTTAATAATTAAAAACTAGTAATCTTAACATAACCATTATCATCGCAATTATCACCATTACTAGCAATATCATTAATACTACCGGTGCTGTTATCACTGTCACCATTAAACATAAATACAAACAAAAGAACTGTTGAATAATAGGAAAAAAAAAAAGCTGCAACATCAGAACAACAAAGAATCTGATAAAAACAAAACTCCAATTTAGCTTTCATTAAATTCAAAAGTTGCATCTTCTGGCTGTTGATTCGTACCTTGTTATATCCATTTAGTTTGAGCTCTTAGACAAATAAAAACAAAACAAAAAGAGTAAAATAAGCATAGTGATGATCGAGTGAAAAAAAAGACAAAAAATATCCAAACCGTCAACCGTCTCAAAGAAACCAGAAAAATGACAAATGCCGATAACCGAAAGACAATGAAAACTAAAACGTGAACGAAACACTTTGGGAAAAAAAGGTGATCGAAATGAAACGAAGAATGCGGAGACGCCGCTGTCGACAGCACGAACAACAACAACAGGCAAATAAAACCATATATGCCTACAACTACAAGGTCAACTTCTAAAGTCATTGTGAAAATACAATCCACTTATCCCTACCAGCTGGAGCTACCAAAATTCAAGCGTCCGGCGGGATTTGCATAGGTAGAGGTAGATGTACGAGTGTGTGTGTGTGTGTGTGTGTGTGTGTGTGTGTGTGTGTGTGTGTGTGTGTGTGTGTGTGTGTGTGTGTGTGTGTGTGTGTGTGCATGTGCGTGTGTGCGTGTTTCTCCAATATAAACTACACAAACAAACCACACTGTAAAATGTAAACAAACAACCCCCCTCCCCCCTAAAAGAAGGCCGACAAAACAACAACAACAAAGCAAATAAAACGACTCTCATCCGACCACAAACTTAACATCCCCAAAGTCATCCGACGTGTACCATAACCGCTTAACCGGATCCTGTTAAAACGACCTTAAAAGTGAGAAAAACACAACAGAATAGGGACCGGATTCTCATAAAAGATGGGGGTGGGGATGGGGGAGAGGGGGTAAGGGGAGGGAGGAGGGAGACAGGGGAAAAAAATAAGGGAGGGATGGGAAAAAAAAGAGAGGGAGGGAGAGGGAAAAGGGGGAAAGAGAGGGAAGAAGGCGAAAAAGAGGAAGTGGGAGGGGAAAAAAGTAGAGAAAGGTTGGGGAAAGAAAAAATAGATGATGGAAAGAGAAGGAAGGAGGGAGGGATTGGAAAAAGGGGGGAGTGAGAGAGAGAGAGAGAG
>NW_028234441.1:14266348-14278848 GCF_977035675.1 Penaeus japonicus
TCTCTCTCTCTCTCTCTCTCTCTCTCTCTCACTCTCACTCTCTCCCTGTCCCACTCACTCAAAGAGAAAAAAAGAATATAATCTAGAAAATAGAAACATATGCTCTATAACAAATAAGCTATGTACATTAACAAAATTCGGAATAAATGTTTACTAGCGACAATTCTTTAATAACAAACTTAGGAAAGTAAGAGAGAGATAGAGAGAGAGAGAGAGAGAGAGAGAGAGAGAGAGAGAGAGAGAGAGAGAGAGAGAGAGAGAGAGAAGCAGAGAAGAGAGAGAGAGAGAGAGAAAAGAGAAGCGAGAGAGCGAGAGAGAGAGAGAGAGAGAGAGAGAGAGAGAGAGAGAGAGAGAGAGAGAGAGAGAGAGAGAGAGAGAGAGAGAAAGAGAGAGAGCGACAGAGAGAGAATGATCTTCACGAAACAAGTCGAAAGATAAGAAAAAAAATATACGAGCAGAAAATGAGAAGAGAAAACGATAGTGAGAGGAGGAAAAAGTGAAAAATGAAAGAAAACTTCCTCATGAACGCACGTACGCACGCCCACACATACAGACACACACACACACACAGATATGTATACACACAAAAATACATACACCTACCCATACAAGCAAAACATACATCCAAGCACAAAGATACACATATACGTACGCACACACATAACAGCGCCAACTGCATATACCATCAGGGAAATAATGTATATCATTAATCTAAAATTTCTCCACTACAGCACGTACGACCTAGTCAGTGCACGTGTACACAAACCACCGTAATTATTTATTAGTATATTTGCTATATTATGAGCCTTTGTTATAACCGTGCGTAGTCATATATTAGTTTATTTGATACATTGCAATCCGTTGCTGTAATAGAACTTATTAGTTATTTTTCATAACTTTATTTTGTGATATTACAAGCTGTTGGTATAGCAGTCTCGTTTTTTTTATTAGTATTAGTATATAACAATCCGTTGGTATAACAGCTTTGACGTTAGATGTTAATATATTTGTTATATTTCGAGCCGTTGGTATAACAGTGCTAGTTTCATATATCATGACATTTATTTCACTCTAAGCCACGTTATACCAATAACTCAACTGTAAGTTACATTTCTCGTGCGAATTTATCTATTTTTTATTTATTATCATTATCTTTTTTAACTTTTTTACTTTTCTCATTTTCGTTTTTCTTCTCTCCTTGTCTGATCCTTAATCTATCTTTTCACTTTTCTTTTCCCTCCGTCTTGTTCGAACCGAGTAATTACGCTTTTTCCCATAAAAGGTAAAATCACACTTCAAGAAAACTTTTCACTGTTGAGTCTTACTTCTTTACACTTTGTATTTCTTTTGCCTTTTTTGAAATCGACTTTCATTGTTTTTTTCCGTGTTAATATCTGAAATTAAAGTTTATTATGAAGTTAAATTTTATTTATTCGTTGTTTAAATTGGTTAATATCATTTTTAGTACTATTATATGCTTAATATATTTATATTTCGATAATCTTTTTATTTTTTTACCTTTTTCTTTTCTTCTCGTTCTTCAACTTTCCCTCTTCTCATACGTGTAATTTGTTTTATATAAAACTCTTCTCTTCTTTCCTCTTTCATTCTGATTTTTTTTTTTTAATTCTTTCGTTTTTTTTTCCAAATATCATGTATCTTTTTCTTTTTCTTTCAAACTTAAAGCATTTATTTTTGATACCGTTACTCCCGGTTCCTTTCTCTCATCCGTTAAGACTTTTTTTCCCCCTTTCCTTCGTCATTTCCTCTTCGTCTTTTCTAGCTTCTCCGTTTTTATCTTCTATCTATTGTCTTAAATGTATTTCGATTATTTTTCTTCTTCTTTTCTGGATGTTCGTTTTGTTCCATTTGTTTCTTTTTTGAAATTCTTCTATTTTCTATTCTCTTAATTTTAATTTTATTTTTATTTATATCCTCTTCTATTCAGTTCTATTCCTTTACCTCCTTCTTCTATCTCTCTCCTATCCCCACCTATCTCTCTTAATCCTACCTATCACTCCTATCTTCTATCTCTCCTCCTCTTCCCTTCCATCTCTCCTTTCTCCTATATCTCCTTATTCCAGTCTTGCAAATGCAATAAACTACAACATGAGAAAGTCATTCGACCATCCATTATAGTTTTGTCTGTAAATCCACTTCATTGCAAAGTTCGCGTGAATTCTTGCCTCAATCGAGTCTTAATCCTTTCCTGGTCTTATATCCTCGTGTTCTCTTCTCCCCTTCTTCATCCCCCTCTTTAGTCACTTCTTCCCGGTTTCACCTTACCCCCTTTGCTGGTCTTTTATCCTCGTGTTCTCTTCTCCCCTTCTTCATCCCCCTCTTTAGTCACTTCTTCCCGGTTTCACCTTACCCCCTTAGCTGGTCTTTTATCCTCGTGTTCTCCTCTCCCCTTCTTCATTCCCCTCTTTAGTCACTTCTTCCCGGTTTCACCTTACCCCCTTTACTGGTCTTTTATCCTCGTGTTCTCTTCTCCTCTTCTTCATCCCCCTCTTTAGTCACCTCTTCCCGGTTTCACCTTACCTCCTTAGCTGGTCTCTTATCCTCGTGTTCTCTTTGCCCCTTCTCCTCTCTCTTATTCATTCTCCTCTTCATTCATCTCTTCCCGGTTTCTCCTAATCACCCTCACCCCTCCACCCTCGTCCCCACCCCCACCCCCACCCACCCGCCCGCCCCCATGTGCATTCCTCCGTTCTGTTGCTCTGTTTATATGCTTTCGGCTGTGGGTTGCAATGGCATGGTTTGAATTTCCGGGAGGCATAGTCTTGCATAATATTAGTTCGATGCGCACATACATAGTGGCATATTGCACGCACAAACAGACGTGCATTCCTATTCATCATCGTAATTATTCCTCATTATTAACATCATTATCGTCATTATCTTTGTAGAGACTAATATTTAAGATAAGTAAAACGTAAAGAATATTCCGACATACATATATATACGACTAATAAATGGAAAAAAAAGACTTGTACGCACTCATATAAGCCTTTGGAGATGCAAGCACATACATGCATACACACAGAGGACATCGCTTCAAGCAATCGCCCGGTGTCCTCCAAGCACCCTTCGCCCCCCCCCCTCCCTTCCTATTCCTTTTCCTCATCCTGTTGCATCACCCACACTCGTCTTCGTTATTTGATTTATCTATTATAACTATTATAATCATCATTATTATTGTTATTATCATTATTATCATTCTTAATTTTCAATCTTCGTCTTTCCCCCTCCCCCACACCATTTAAATACCCTCTTCCCTACCTCCCTTTCCCTTTCTCTCCCCCCTACCTTCCTTCCCCCTTCCCCTTCACCCCCCTATCACCCCACCTCCTCCTCTCCCCTCCCTCCCCTTCCCCTTCCACCCCCCTATCACCCCACCTCCTCGTCCTCCCTTCTCCCCTTCCCCTTCCACCCCGCCCTACCCCACCTCCAAACCTCCTCCTCCTCTCCCCTTCCCCTCCCTCCCCCACCCCCCTACCTCCCCCATTCCCCCCTACCCCCACCTCTGCTAGAGCCATCAACCCTCCCTCGTCGTTCGCACACCATCCCAATAATCTGATGGGCCCTTGATAGCGTCCTCGGCCAGTCTGATGGCTTGTGTTACTGAGCTGGCGCCGCCCGTCTGATCCGAGTCGGCTTGGTCTCCCGTGCTCTTGGATTTGGTCTTCGTGGTCTTAAGTCTCTCGTAGCCTTGGTCTCTGGTAGCCTTGTTCTCTTGTGGTCTTAGTCTCTCGTAGTCTTGTTCTCTTGTGGTCTTAGTCTCTCGTAGCTCTTGGTCTTTCGTGGTCTTTGTCTTTCGTAGCTCTTGGTATCTCGATTTTTTTTTTTTTTTTTTTTTTGAGGGGGTGATATATTTTTTTGAAAAATAATTTTCTATTAATTCGATTCTTTTTTGTTTTTTGATTGTTTATCGTTTTCGTTTCGATTATTTTTTTCAGCTTTTTTTTTGTCTTTATTAGTCTTTCCTTGTTACCCTTTCTCCGTCTTCCGCTTATGATATTTCTAATAAAAATAGCACTAAAATAACAACAATAATGATAATACATACGAAAGTAAATTATCTATAATAATTAAAACTCCTGAGGACTAAGGATAGAGATCCCCCCCCCCCCGTTTCCATACCATCCCCCTCCTCTCTATCCACCTCCCCCTTCCCCTCCTCCACCCACCCACCTCTCCCTCCTCCTCATTCCCATACCTCCTCCCTCTTCTAAGCCCCCCCCCCTACCTATCCCCATCCTCCCTCCCCCCCCTCCCTCTCCCCACCTGTTCCTCCAGGCTTTGTCAAATTCCTAAGGACTTGTCCCTGAAAGCCCCCCCTCCCCCCTCCCCCTCTCCCCCCTCTCCCGCCCCTTGGAAACGGCCAGAGGGACGCGGAAACGCCGGCGATGGCATCTCGCCCATTAGCATAATGGTGATGAGCAATTAGCGCCGAGATAATAGCGGGTGAAATAACGCTCGATGGGATGGCTGTGTTTGTGAGCGCTTCTACGCAAAGGGAAAAGGTAACTATTGACAAAGTTTATTAGGATTAGTATCATCATTTTTTTAAAATATATTCTCAAAGTTTTTTAAAGATTAGTATCTTTTTTAGGATATTCTCTATAATGATTAATACGGTTATTGGGGTCTTTTTCGTAATATGATATTTGTGATGATTGTGATTGCTTCTATATCATGGTTATTATCATCATCACCTCATTATTGTCATCATTATATGTTCAATGCGATCGTTATCTTATAACGATTATTACAATTATTAATATCATTTCAATATCTACGATCTTAACTTAACCTCTTTATCACGATTATTACTTTTTTATAAAGATAATAATGATGATGAAGATGATGGTAGTTGTGATCGGATAATGATAGTTATGATGATGATTATGATGATCTGATAATGATAGTGATGATGATAGTTATGATGATCTGATAATGATAGTGATGATGATAGTTATGATGATCTAACAATGATAGCGATGATGATAGTTATGATGATCTGATAATGATAGTGATGATGGTAGTTATGATTATCTGATAATGATAGTGATGATAATAGTTATGATGATCGGATAATGATAGTGATGATGACGACACCGACAATAACAACGACAATTACAGACGATCGGCATCAAACATAAATCAACAAAGATAAGGAAACATATTTCAATAAGTCCTACTTCATGCATCTGACCTTCTGTCACATAAACATAAATACGAAAATGACAGATTTTATCTCGACATTTCCCGGTCTTCTGAGTTGCATTCTTGGTGCAATCGGCCTCCATAAAGATCTATGAAGAAATAACCAACTGCAAATAAACACATAAATCACATTTCCCGAATATAGCTATGATACAGGGGGAGGTGGGGGTGGGGGAGGAAGAGGGAGGAGGAGGGAGGGAGGAGGGAGAGGGAGAGAGAGAGAGGGGAGGGAGGAGAGAGAGAGAGAGAGAGAGAGAGAGAGAGAGAGAGAGAGAGAGAGAGAGAGAGGGAGGGGGGGGAGAGAGAGAATAGATAAGTGAGTGAGTTATTGAGTGATTGAGAGTGAGAGTGAGAGTAAGAGTAAGAACAAGAGTGAGTGTGAGTATAAAAGTCTCAGTAAGAATGAACGTGAGAATGAAAATGAGAGTGCGAGCGGTAGTGCGAGTGCGAGTGCGGCCGCATGTCCAGGAGTAGATGATCGCTGCCGGTGACGTAATAATGCATACAGGCACTCGCTCACACACGGCACATACGACTCGCAAAGAGGAGTTCCCTGTGTGCTCAATGTACACTCCTTGGGCAGCCGAAGGGACAGGGAAGAGAACGTGCCGAGGGGAGGGGGAGGGGGAGGGGCGAGGTGGGGGAAAGAGGAGGAGGAGGAGGAGGAGGAGGAGGAGGAGGAGGAGGAGGAGGAGGCAGTGAGGAGGGGGAGGAGAGGAGGAGGAGGAGGAGGAGGAGGAGGAGGAGGAGGAGGAGGAGGAGGAGGAGGAGGAGGAGGAGGAGGAGAAGGCAGTGAGGAGGGGGAGGGATGTCCACACCCACACCCACACCCACCGGTCATCAGCAAACATGACGTCAGTGCTGTCCTGGTCACCCGCATGACTACCTTCCCTCCCCCCTCCTTTCCCCTCCCTCTCCTCCCCCTCTTCCTCACACGTTTACCCTCTTTCCTTTCCCCTCTTCTCTTCCAGCACTATCTTCGCTATTGTCATCCCCCTCTTTTCTTTCGTCTCTTTACCTCTACCTCTACCGTCCACTCCTTGCATCCACCTCTTCCACCTCCACCTCTCCCTCTTCCTCCCTCTATGTACCTTCACCCTCATCACCTCCTCCACCTCCACCTGAACCAAAACTTCCACTCCCAGCTCCACCTCCAAATCTATCGTTTCACTTTTCTGCTTTTCCATCTCCATCTTTCCTTTTTTTTCTTCCTACTCCTACTCCTACTCCTCCTTCTCTTCTTCTCCTCCTCTTTCCTTATCGACCTCCATCTCCCCTCTTATAATCTTTGCCTCCACCTCCATCTCCACCTCCTCGCCGCTATCTCCATATCAATTTCCATCTCCAACTCCACCTCCACCTCCACCTCCACCTCCACCTCCACCTCCACCACCACCTCCACCACCACCGCTCCCTCCTCTTCTCCCTCTTTCATTCAAGTTTCAGAGCAGCGAGACAAACTAGTTTATCCTCACCCCCCTCCCCACCTTGCGACGCCCCCCCCCTCGTCCCCCCTTCCTCCCATCTGCTTCGGGAGGCTCCTCGCATCCTCGTGAAGCAAGCTGTCCTTGGCTCCTCACTCATGTTCGACGGTCATGTCTGTTGTGAAATGAGTTGGGAATTTGTAGTGTCTTTTTTTATTTTATCTTATTTTTTTTTTTTAGAATTTATTCATTTTGGTTTTAGTTTCTTTTTGTGTTTGTGTGGGTAACTCTGTGTGTGTGTGTGTGTGTGTGTGTGTGTGTGTGTGTGTGTGTGTGTGTGTGTGTGTGTGTGTGTGTGTGTTTTTCTCATTCTCCCACACCCACTCCCACTCTCACTCCATCACCCACTCCCTCTTCCTCTCCCTCCCTTTCCTTCCGTCATCCTATCACACTCTCCCACATCCCGTCAAGCCTCCCCCTCCTCTACCCCCTCCCCCCATCCGTCCCCCTCAACCATCCACACTGAGAGGTGTCTGTTACCATTAAACCACCCCGGTCACTCACCCTCCCCCCTCCCCTCCCTCTTCCCCTTCCTCAACCTGTTCCCTCCCTCTCCGCGTCCCCTCCTTTCCCCCCTTCCTCTCCTTCTCTTCTCCTTCCTCTCCTCTTCTTCCACTCCCTCCCTCCCTTTCTTCTCTTTTCGTCTCTTCTCCCCTCTTCCCCTTCACGTAACAAGGTAATCCCCTCCTTCCTTCCTCTTCAATCCCCTTCCTCTCCCTCCTTCTTTCATCAGAGTCTATTGACTCCCCATCTCCTTGAGAAAACTTTTCTTAACCCTTTCTCACGCTTCTTTTTATTTCCCTTTCTTTCTCTTCCTTTTTTCCCCATTTCTTTATTTTCTTCTTCCTTTTCTTTCTCCTTCTCTGTCATCCTCCTTTTTCTCCATCACATTCCACATTTTCTTCCAACGGTTCATTTTCCTCCTTCTCTCTTTCTCTCTCTCTCTCTCTCTCTCTCTCTCTCTCTCTCTCTCTCTCTCTCTCTCTCTCTCTCTCTCTCTCTCTCTCTCTCTCTCTCTCTCTCTCTCTCTCTCTCTCTCGTTATTTTTCTCTTGCTCTCCTCCTCCTATTTATTTCTATGTCTCTTTCTCCTTTTTCTTCTCTTTCTCTTATCCGTATCCTTTCTCCTTCTCTTTCTCTCCTCCGTTTCCTTCTCCTCCACCTCTTCACTCCCCCCCTCCCTAACCCCACCCCTCCACAATCTCCCCCCACCACCCCCACACTTAAATTCCACCCAACCTTCTCCCCCACCACTTCCCTCCATCACCCCCCCCCGCCTTTCCCACCCCTTCCCCACCTTCCTCCTCCTCCTCCTCCTCCTCCTCCTCCTCACACCCACACCCATTTAGGACAACAGGCTTTTAAGGGTGACTCTCGCACTCGTCACATTGACCCCCTCGCTTCAGGTGACCTTGGGCTTCACTTCTGACCTTGTCTGGGGGAAAGGGGAGTGATGGGGTGGGCGTGCGGAGGGATGGGAGGGGGTAGATGTGGCTGGGGGTAGGTAGGAGGGGGTTGGAGGGGGTAGGAGGGGGTTGGAGGGGGTAGGAGGAGGTTGGAGGAGGTTGGTGGGGGGTGGGGTGGGTGGTTAAGTGAAGAAGGAGGGGGGGGGGTAGGAGGGAGCATTAGGGGGAGGAGGAGGGTCATTAGCACCGGACACAACCTCATTAAAATTCACTTTTTCCCACCTCGCAATTCTGAGGAGGAGGAGTGGGAGGAAGAGGAAGAGGAGGAGGAGGAGGAGGAGGAATAAAAGGAGGAGGAGGAGCAAGAGGAGGAGAAGGAGTAGGAGGAGGAGGAGCAAGAGGAGGAGGAGGAGGAAGGAGAAGACCAAGAAGAAGAAAAATAATGAGAAGAAGAGAAGAAGAAGAAAGAAAAAGAAGAAGGAAGTAAGGAAAAAACAAAACCGCAAAAAAAGAAGACGAAGAAGACGAAGAAAAAAAAATCAGAAAACGACGAACACAAACAACAGAAACATACAAAAAAGGGAATAAGACACCAAAAAAAAAAAAAAAAAGAGAATGAAAGAATGAAAGAAGGGAAGAAGGGAAGGAGAGAAGGATGCGGAAAGTGAGAGGGAAACCTGCACGAGGCGCCCCGAGGGAGGCTGTATGTACTTTCACCGTAATTCATGACTGCCTCAATAACGTTATCCTTCGCCACCCCTTATCCTCCTTCCCGCTCTTCCTCCTTCGGTTATTGACCTTATTTCCGCCTGTTCTTCTTCTTTCCTCTGTCCTGTTCTTGTTCTTTCCTCTGTACTGTTCTTGTTCTTTCTTCTGTCCTGTTCTTGTTCTTTCTTGTCCTATTTTTCTTCTTTCCTCTGTCCTGTTCTTGTTCTTTCTCTTGTGTCGTCTTTTCCTTTTATTTCCCTCTCTATCTCTCTGTCTTTCTCTTTCTCTCTTTCTTCCCTCCCTTTTCTCCCTTCCCATCCCTCCCTACCACCCTCTCACTTTACTTTCTTCTTGTCTACCTCATCTTCGTTTCATATTTCTCCAATTGCATTCTTCATTCTTTTTTTTTATCAGTCCTACATTTTTCTTCTTACAGATTTATACAAATTACATTATTCTCTTATCTCTAACTAAACCCTTTTGTATTCCACGTCATTTCATCCTATTCTGTCGTATCATATTTTGGCCAAATCATTTCCATTCCAATCGTATTAAATTTCGAATCGTTTGATAATATTCTAATTTACCGCGATCTGGTATGTCGTTTTTGTAACCTATAAACTCTATTTCATCCTATCCTATTACGTTATCCTTTTCCAAATCCTATCATGCATTACCTGTACTTGATACTTTCTTGATTATCTTACATTGCATACGGGTACTCACACATACATATATCAATACACATATATGCGTGCACATCATATACACAGACGAGTGAACCTACATAAACCCACATATATACACACGCGCGCTGACACAGACGGACAGACAGACAGACAGAAAAAAGGACTGACACATACACACTACTTTCTCTTGATCTAAGACACATTTCCAATAATCTTCATTTCCCCTTTCTCCTTTCTTCTGCTTTCTCTCTCCTTCCCTCCCTCACCTTATTTCTTTCTCTCTCCTCTCTCATTCCCTCCCTCCCTCCCTTTTCCTTCCCTCCTTCCTCCTTCTCTCTCTTCTTCTCCCTCCCTCCCTACCTCCTTTTCCTTCTTTCCCTTACCCTTCTCCCTCCCTCTCTCCCATTCTTTCTCCTTTGCTCGCTCGCTAGCTCCCTCCCTCTCTCCCTCCCTCCCTTTCTTTCTTCCTCCTTCCCTAACCTTTCTCACTAACCCGACAACATCTTCGTAAGAGGAAAGAATATGTTGCGGTTTGTTTTCATTGTTCTCTGATCACGTGTCCCGCAGTTGTGTGTATTGCATGGTGTGCAATACGCAGCTGTTCCATGTGGACGATGGCGTTGTTCTTGTTGAATCTAATGGTGTAATTTATGGTGTGAGGTGTAGATGTTGTTTTAGCTGTAGCTGTAGTTGTAGCGGTAGTTGTAATGGTAGTAATTGTTGTTTTTGTCGTGGTAGTCGTTTTTGTAATAGTAACAGTAGTAGTAGTAGTGACATATGTTGTTCCTGCTGCTACCGCTGTTACTGTTGCTGTTATCATAATCATCATTGACGGTATCAGTACCATGACAACCTCTCCATGATAAACAATAATAATATAATCCTAATCATTGTTACAGATCCTGATACTCACGCAAACAGTGTCTTCTTATCAGAGAATCACATAAGAGACACAAAAAACAAAAACACTTACACCTCCTACGCAGCTGCCTGTACAAACTGCAGCTGTCATTTCCGCGTCCTGCAAGTAGACTGCAGGACTCGAAAGCTGGTGCGTGTATTTATCCCGCTTACCTGTGGGTGAACAAAAAAAAAATGTTAGTAATATTGAACTTCAACTTCTGATGATGGGGAAGGGGGGGGGGGTAGAAAATGAGAGAGAGGTAGGGAGAACGGGAGAGATGGAGAGAAAGATAACAAAAACGTGGGAGAAAGCACAAAAGAGAGAAAGAGGGAGAGGGAAAGAGAAAGGGGAAGAGAGAACGAGAGAAGAGGAGAGAGAAAGCACAAGAGACAAGGAGAAAAATAAACAATCCAAAACAAGACCATAAAAACTCCTAATCAGATCACCGCCTATAAATACACCCTCACGCCCACGCTGACGTACACAAACACATCCTGGATGGCCATTTATTGAATACCCTCTAGCACGCAGTATCTGGCTCCCGAGGTCCGAGCGGCCAGCCCCCGAAGCGACGCGAGATGGGGGTCTGCGCACACCGCTGCCCCGAGGGACACGCAACCCAATCTCGCTCTTACGCCCCTGCCACGCAAGGATCAAAATGCAGCGAGGAACCCACGCGGACATCCATCACACAATCAATGGCACTCAGCGACCGCTCACGACAATGTAACTTCATACGAGGTGCCATCAGGGCTGGGTGGCACTGGGCGATCATGCCACGAGTTGTACCACTTGAGCCTCGCCCTCTCGCCCCTCGCCACGCCGCGCCGGCCTCACGCTGCCTGCAGCCCTTGGGGGTGCGTGGCCATGGGTGTGCATGATGGGTATAGATAGAGGGATGCATCAAATAGATGGAGAGGTAGGTAAATAGGTGGTTGTTAGATAGATAGATAGATAGATAGATAGATAGACATATAGATGGATAGATAGATACGTGATAGATGGATGATAGATAGATAGACAGATAGATGGACAGATAGACAGATAGATAGACAGACAGATAGATAGATATATGATAGACGGATGATAGCGAGAGAAAGATTGAGTGAGTGAGTGAGAGAGAGAAAGAGAGAGAGAGAAAGAGACAGAAAGAGAAAGAGTGAAAAAGAGAAAGAGAGAAAGAGAAAGAGAAAGAAAGAGAGAAGACAGCCCCCCCCCCTAAGACAATGAAACAATACATACAGCTAAAGAGCAGAGAGCATTCCCCAAAACCGAGCTCCAGCCCAGTACGCGCCCGGAATGGAGCCGGACCAAGAAGTGCCAAACAAGGATACACTTTAGGCAATTATACAACCGCGCCAAAGGAGGCCAACCGACCTTGCCATCTCTCTCGACATTGTGCAGTTACAACACATAAATCCCAATCATACAGAGTAAATAATTGTTGTAGAACTTTTTTTTTTCTTTCTTTCTTTTATTTTCCAGGGACTTGTTGTTTTTATATATATAATTTGCGTGTGTCCTGTTGACCTCTTTATTTCTTGTAACTGTTTTGAAAATAAGAATATCTCCTCCCTCTCTATTTACGTCTGTCTGTCTGTCTGTCTCTCTCTCTCTCTCTCTCTCTCTCTCTCTCTCTCTCTCTCTCTCTCTCTCTCTCTCTCTCTCTCTCTCTCTCTCCCTCTCTCTCTTTCTCTCTCCCTCTCTTTCCTTTTGAGTAAAAGATTCCACTCTTGTACCCGAAAATAAAGAGAAAAGATTTAATTAGAACACCGGAAAAAATAAAAGGAAATGACGCTTAATTAGACAAGAAAGGAAAAAACACGAAAAGGATAGTGAGATGAAGAAGGGAGGGAGGGAGAGAAAGAGGGAGGGAAGAAGTGGGAAAAGGAGGGAGAGAATATATAAAAGAAATGCAAATAAAAAATAATTTAAAAAATAATTAAATAAAATCAAGAAAGAAATAACAAGTAGAGAGCGCCAGAGCCAGGCCGACCGCGAACCCCCCCCCTCCCCCCCGACCTCCAACCTCGCGCCATAAATCCCGACTGCCCGACGCCGATCCGCCGCCTCTGCGTAGC
>NW_028234441.1:14288848-14291348 GCF_977035675.1 Penaeus japonicus
GAGAGAGAGAGAGAGAGAGAGAGAGAGAGAGAGAGAGAGACGTACTTTCTTGCATATCCGTGCTTGTTACGCTTAATGACGTCATAAAAACTAGTCCCTTGGTGCCTAATGACGTCATAAAAACTAGTACCTATTTCTCCGTTGACGATGATGACGTCATGACGCTAGTTTTTGAGTGTTTGTGCTTCGATCCTTTTTCTCTTGTGGTTTCCTTTGCGCCTTGAATAAGTTTATGTAGTTTGCGAAGGAGAGATATAAAAAGGGAAGATAAGTGTTGATTTGTGTACGTTTGCGTTTTTGCCTGTGGTTGATTTGTGTGTGTTTGTGTTGTGTTTGAGAGAGAGAGAGAGTATGTATGTATGTATATATATCAATATATATATTTATATAAATACATGTATGTGTATGTGCGTGTGTGTGTGTGTGTGTGTGTGTGTGTGTGTGTGTGTGTGTGTGTGTGTGTGTGTGTGTGTGTGTGTGTGTGTGCGTGCGCGCGATCGCAAGCGCGTGTGCATGTGCATGTATGTGTGTGTACGCGCGCACATGCATCTACGTATACAAGAGAACGTGACTGCGTGCGAGTGAGTGCACGGATTCTTTCCGATAAGTGCGTGATTCAAAGTGAATTCGCAGTGAAGGGAGAACACGTGACCGCGTCTCCGCATGTTCGGCGAGGGATCAGGCCTTCGACGAGGGAGGGGGAGGGGAGGGGGAGGAGAGGCAGATAAGAAAGAAGAGGAAGAATTGAGAGAGGGGGGGTGGCGAAGTGAAGAGAGGAGGAGGAAGTGAGAAAGAGTGAGAGAGTGAGTGAGTGAGACAGAGAGAGAGAAAGGAAGGGAGGGAGAGAGAGGGGGGAAGAAGAGAGAGAGAGAGAGAGAGAGAGAGAGAGAGAGAGAGAGAGAGAGAGAGAGAGAGAGAGAGGGAGAGAGAGAGAGAGAGAGAGAGAGAGAGAGAGAGAGAGAGAGAGAGAGAGAGAGAGAGAAGAGAGAGAGAGAGAGAGAGAGAGAGAGAGAGAGAGAGAGAGAGAGAGAGAGAGAGAGAGAGAGAGAGAGAGAGAGAGAGAGAGAGAGTGAGAGAATGAGAGAGAGAGAGAGAGAGAGAGAGAGAGAGAGAGAGAGAGAGAGAGAGAGAGAGAGAGAGAGAGAGAGAGAGAGAGAGAGAGAGAGAGAGAGAGAGAGAGAGAGAGGAGAGAGAGAGGAAAGAGAGAGAGAGAGAGAGAGAGAGAGAGAGAGAGAGAGAGAGAGAGAGAGAGAGAGAGAGAGAGAGAGAGAGAGAGAGAGAGCGGGAGAAAGTGCCATCTGCCCATTAAATCACACTTCCAAAGCAGAGATCACTTCCCCTTCCCCCCCCCCCCTACCACTCCATTATGCCCCCCCCCAACCCCCTTCCACCTTCTCGACGACCAACGATAATGACACTGTCTTGTCCCTCAGGCGGCGCACGCACTCACGGAAGAAATCTTGAGCGTCACTTATTAATTGTTAAGACTCGCCCCTTCCCACTCTCCTCTTCCCCCTTCCTCTCCTCTTCTTTCTCTGTATTCCTCTTCCCTCCTCCCTCTCTTCTTTCCCTTTCCCTATCTCCTCTTTCCTCCCTATATACTTCTTCTCCACTTCTCCTTCCCTCCTCCTGCCTTTCCTATTCGTTCCTTCCATCACCGTCTTCTTCTCCCCTCCCCCCCCCCTCCGCCTAATGACCAAGGAACTTAATCATGTCCCAATTTTAGATCTGTTGGCGATAGGTTGGCTAACAAGGTCATGTCGGTTAAAGGGATGGTTGTGTTGTTTGTTTGGGGAAGCGCGAGCTCTTTCTTTCTGAAATAAAGGCTGGGGAGATGCATGGACAAACAAGCAAACACACAGACAGACACAGACACACACGCGCGCACACACACACACACATACATATATATATTACATATATATAAACAACATAGGATCCATCAAAAATTAACACACTAATATCACTACACCCACAAGAGAAAAACAACAACAACAACTTACACAAAACGCAAACAAACAACCAAACAACCAAAGCACAGGTATGACCAATACAAATTTAACCTTAAAGTCGTTACTGCCAAGAGATCATTATCTTCGCGTTTCACTCTCGATGTAATATATAAATAACCTCTTTTAACGAGTCAGAAACCTCAACTCATCCAGCTTTCTAAAAGAGGAAATGATAATTAAACGAAAAAGTAAACAAATATTATATTATACGAAAACTCGTTGGCTTTTCTTTAATCTGCGAAGGGAGATAATTTCTAGTCCATATATCATTTGAATTTTGAATTTGAAACATAATCTGAAACGCATTACTCATCCATCTTTCCAAAACAGAAAATAAATCAACAGAAAAAGGTAAAAATATACATACACGAAAGCCAAACAAATCAAATTTCCTTCAATAAACTTCTCCGATTTTTGCCGGCGAAGGAAGACATTCATTGCCCTTTTCTGACTACGTTCTAGACAACCTCCTCCCCCCGAAACAAAGA
>NW_028234441.1:14298848-14308848 GCF_977035675.1 Penaeus japonicus
CAATTCTGCTTCTTAACTTTATCATTTTATGTTTTAGAATTCAGACAGACCTATTTCATGAGTATGCGTTTGTGTTTGTGTTTGTTTGTTTGTTTGTTTGTGTTCGTGTGTTTGTGTGTGTGTGTGTGTTTGTGTGTGTATGTGTGTGTGTGTGCGTGTGTGTGTTTATATTTATTTTGGCAACATTAATACTATCTTCATCAAGACATTTTAATCCAATAGTCAGCTATTTCCGATTCATTCACTAACTTTTCACACTACTGCTACTACTACTACTACTTTTCACACACACACACACACACACACACACACACACACAAAGCGATCTGCACATAAGGTCGATAAACCCACCACAAACGCACCCTTCAACCAACCATCTCGACTAGAGAGAGAGAGAGAAAAAAAAAAACATTATCTGCAACCTTTCACGTGGGATCCGGTACCACTCACTCGCTACCACAACCTCCACCTACCTCCCCCTCCCCCACATAACCCCACCTTTACCCCCTCCCCTTACGCCTCTCACCGAACTCATAATTCCTCTCCTTCCCCCTTCCTTTCTCTTCCTCCCCTTCCTTCCCCCTCCTTCCTTCTTCCCTCTTCCCCATTCCCCTTCTTTTTCCCATTCCCCATTATCCCCCTCCTTCCCCCTAACGATTATTCCCCTCCATCCCCCTACCCATTATCCTCCTCCTTTCCCTTTCCCATTCCCCTCCTCCATCCCCCTTCCTTCCCCTTCCTCTCCTTTCTTCTCCCTTCCACTTTTCCACACCCTTCCCCCCCCCTCCCACGCTCTCCCCTCCTCCTCCCTCCGCCCCTCACCTCTTTCTCTTAGCCCCTAGCCCCTAGCCCTCCCCCTCCCCCTCCTCCCTTGACCCGATATTCAGCTACGCTCTTTGTTAAAGCGTGTTTGGTATTCTTCGGTTTGCCCCGTTGTGCTTTATGCTTGGGGGGGGGGGGGCGAGGAGAAGAGGAGGGGGAGAGGGAGAAAGAGAGGGAGAAGGAGGAGGAGAAAAAGGAGAAGAAGGAGGAGGTGGATGAGGGGTGATATAAGTAAGGAGGAAGAGAAGGAGAAGAAGGAGGAGGAGGAGGAGGGAAATGAGGAGAAGGAGGAGGAGGAGGAGGAGGAAAATGAGGAGAAAGAGGAGGTGGAGGAGAAGAGAGATATGTGTGGAGGAGGAGAAGAGGGAGGGGGAGGAGGAGGAAGAGGAGGAGGAGGAGAAGAAAGAAGGAAATATGGGGGAGAAAGAAGAAGAGAAGACAAGGGGACATGGGAAAGGTAGAGCAGACAAAGAAAATCAAAGGTAAAAGGGAAGGGAGGAAGAAGGGAGGAAAGGAAAGGAGGCAGGGGAGGGGAGGGGGGGGACCTGCTGTGGCTACTCCACCTCCTCTTCTTCTTCCTCCTCCTTCTCCTTCTCCTTCTCCTCCTCTTCCTCTTCCTCCTCCCCCCTTGCCCTCGCCAGCCTCATGACCTCTGACCTCCACCGAGCAGTCTAAACACAGGTCAAACGTCTCAGACACATTGGCCTTTTAACGGTATTGGGATCTAGAATTACTTCATTGATCTGTTGACATCAAATTATCAAAGACATGATTTAATTATATCATCATATTCATCCCCACCATCACCATTATCATCATCATTACCATTACTATTATTATTGCTATTATAATTGTTATCATTATTATCATAATTTTCACTATCATCATTATCATCATCATTTCCACTATCATCATTATCATCATCATCATTTTCACTATCATCATTATCATTTTCACTATCATCATCATTTCCACTATCATCATTATCATCATCATTACCATCATAATTATCGTCATTCCTTATGAGTTGCTGACATCATGGGAACTATGCTCGACTGAACATGATGACGTCACACTAAACAAATTTTAAATCTTTGTAATCAACACCCTTCCTAATTTAGCCCCCCCTCCCCCTCTTCCCTCCCCTCCCCTCCACCTCCTCCCATCTTGATATCCTTGATCTTAAAATAAACTTCTGGAAAACAATAGCTTGGCAGCGGATAATATGAAAGGAGAGGAGGGAGGAGAGGAGGGAGGGAGGAGGGAGGAGGGGGGGAGGGGGGAGAAGGGGACTGAGGGAAAGGGGAGGGGATGGAAGGAGAGGGGGAGAGGATAGAGGGAAGGGGGAGGGATGGGGAGGGGACTGAGGGAAAGGGGAGGGGATGGAAGGAGAAGGGGAGAGGATAGAGGGAAGGGGGAGGGATGGGGAGGTGACGGAGGGAAAGGGAAGGGGATGGAAGGAGAAGGGAAGAGGATAAAGGGAAGGTGAGGGATGGGGAAGGGAGGGGATGCCGAGAAGGGAAGGGAAGGGAAGGGAAGGGAAAAGCGGGGAAGGGAAGGGAAAGGAAAAGAAGGGGGCGTAGAAGAGTGGATTCATCAACTACCCCCCCTTCTACCCCCCCCATCTCACCACCTGATTTGCATAGACGTCACGGAGTATATTATTTTAGGAAGTATTAAGGTATATATGCGTGTGTGTGTCGGTGTGGAGGGGAGGGGGAGAGGGGTAGAGGGGGGTATGACGCAGAGGGAGCATGACGTGGGAGAAAAATATGGAGGGGGGAAAGGAAGGTAGGGGGGAGGGGGGGAGGGGGGCGATGACCCTGTCCTACAAAAATCCTCCAGTATGAGTGGATGCTGCGGTTATCCTACTGGGTAATTGATGACGTTGGTTGAGGTGATATGCGTGTTTATAAATAACCGTAAAACAAAATGCGTAAACACCTCGACAACAAGAGCGTAAATAGGTGATGACTATAACATTATGACATTATGATCATAATGACTATAAAATTAGCAGGCTATTCTTATCATCAATGGTAACAATGATGCTGATAATGATGATAATAGTAATGATAATAACAATAATGGTCATAATGATAACTATAAAACAATACTGATAAGAAACAATAAAAACACAACAGAAACAATAACAACAAACATAGACTTATCAGAGCAAATTATAATCATAGTAAAAAACAAAACAAACAGATCATAACAACAACTTTATGCCAAGAATCCATACAAAATGATTACCCCTCCCCCACCCCCTTCCCCCTCCCCTCACCAAAAAAATCCTTCTAGAATATGAATATATATATATATAAATAAATAAATAAATAAATAAATAAATATATATATATATATATATATGAATAATGAAAATGAAGGAATGAAGAGGAGGAGGGAAGTTGGAGAAACGGAAAGAAAAAGGGGGAAAAAAACGAAAACAACAATAAGGTAGACGGCGACGAAGAAGAGGAGGAGGAACAAGAAAGAAGAAGAAAAAGAAAGGAAGATGAAAAAGAAGAGAAGGAATGATAATGATGATGATGATTAAGATGAAGATGACGATGATAATAATATGAAGGAAAAGAATATGATGAAGAATGAAAATAATAATATAAATAATAATAAGAAGAAAACAATGAAAAAAAATAATACAAAATAATAGCGATAAGAAGAAATAGAAGTAAAATAATAACAATGGTAATAATAATAATAAGAAGAAGAAGAAGACGAAGAAGAATTAGAAGACGCAAGACCTAAGAGGGAAGGGAGGGAGAAGGGGTGGGGGTGGTGGTGGGGGGGGGGGGGGAAACGGCTGCTCCTTCAGCACCGAAGTTGATGTCTAGATAACAATGAGTCACACGGTTTGTTTGGTGCGGCTGCCTCCTTTGGAGATCTCTCTCTCTCTCTCTCTCTCTCTCTCTCTCTCTCTCTCTCTCTCTCTCTCTCTCTCTCTCTCTCCCTTTCTATCCTCTCTTCCTCTCCTCTCTCCTCTCCCTCTCCTCTCCTCTCCCTCCCTCCTCTTCCTTCCTCTTCACTCCCTCTCTCCTCTTTCCATTCCTCTTCCCTCCCTTCCCCTTCCCCTCCCTCCCACCCTCACCTTCCCCCTCTCCCTCTTCCCTCCTTCCCCATCCCCTCCCCCTCCCCCTCTTCCCTCCTTCCCCATTCCCTCCCCCCTTCCCCCTCTCCCTCTTCCCTCCTTCCCCATCCCCTCCCCCCTTCCCCTTCTCCTCTCCCTCTTTCCCTCCCCCCTCTTCCCCATCCCTCTTTCACACACTCACCCTCACTCACGCGACACATTCCTCGCCACCGAGACATTCAAGTCGACAATAACTGCGGTGAGGCATTCAAACAACAAATCACGGAGAGTCTTAAGTTACGTGAGTGACATCTTCACCTCATATTCTCTCTCTCTCTCTCTCTCTCTCTCTCTCTCTCTCTCTCTCTCTCTCTCTCTCTCTCTCTCTCTCTCTCTCTCTCTCTCTCTCTCTCTCTGTGTCTCTGTGTCTCTCTGTCCTCTCTCTCTCTCTCTGTCTCAGGCTCTCTCTCTCACTTTCGCTCTCTTTATCTTTCTCTCGCCTTCTCTCTCTCCCCCCTCTCTCTCTCTCTCTCTCTCTCTCTCTCTCTCTCTCTCTCTCTCTCTCTCTCTCTCTCTCTCTCTCTCTCTCTCTCTCTCTCTCTCTCTCTCTCTCTCTTCGCCTTCTCTCTCTCTCTCTCTCTCTCTCTCTCTCTCTCTCTCTCTCTCTCTCTCTCTCTCTCTCTCTCTCTCTCTCTCTCAGGCTCTGTCTCTCTCTCTCTCAGGCTCTGTCTCTCTCTCTCTCTCGCCCTCTCTCTCTCCCTCCCTCTATCCCTCCCTCCCTCTCTCTCTATCTCGCCCTCTCTCGTTCTCTATCTCGCCCTCTCTCGTTCTCTCTCTCTTTCTCGTTCTCTCTCCCCACGTCGCCCTCTCTCGTTCTCTCTCCCTATCTCGCCCTCTCTCGTTCTCTCTCCCTATCTCGCTCTCGCTCTCTCTCTCAACCCCAAAAACTCAAAATGGCGGCCGTGTTGGTGAGATCCTCCCTCCCCCCCACCCCTCCTCCTTGTCCTCATGATCTGGCACCCTAAAAAGGGCCACCATCGTCACAGCTGTCCCTTAATTGTCCCAGGGTCGTCGGCAAGCTCCCTCTCCGTCTGGCTCTCCCTTAACCACTGGGTGTCAAGTGCCATTTAAGCCACACATTACTGCCACACTATGCAGCGGCGCGGGAAAATCACACCCCGTTTTCTACATCTCCAGAATGTTTTTTTTTTTTTGAGCTATGACTGAAGGAAAAAAAGAGTTGGGATTTTTTTTTTCTAAGTGACGTACAGAAGTTGCTTCTATCTGAAGTATGTGTCTGTTCTAAAAGTTGAGCTAAAAATAGGAGTGGAATTAACCTACTGACAACGAAGTTTTAAAAATTTCGATGTTGTGACATGAAGCTTCGTTGCTCAAACGCCAAAAGAAAATGTAGCACAGCATTAAATGCACTTAATCTCAAAAAATAAATAGAGGGGTACAAAAAAGATAAAGACACAATGATAAAGCACATAAATCAACCAAGATCTGCAAAACCAACTTTCTGCCTGTAACAAAATACGGCAAAAAAAAAAAAAAAAAAAAAAAAAAAAAAAAAAAAAAAAAAAAAAAAAAAAAAAAAAAAAAAAAAAAAAAAGCGTCGACATCAACCGGACCGCATCATCGAATATCCTAAAAAGGACGCTTTAATCCTCACACTCACGACCCCACAAACCTCAAAGGGATTCAAAGTAACTAAAAAAAAAGGATAAGTCACCCGCAGGAGGTGAAAAAAATATATTACCGTAACCACACGGCATCCCTATCCCCCCCATCTCTCTCTCTCTCTCTCTCTCTCTCTCTCTCTCTCTCTCTCTCTCTCTCTCTCTCTCTCTCTCTAGAAAAAAAAATCACCTCATGTCAACGCTGTACTCGCCACATGTCAAGCGGTGACCCCTAACAAGAGGTCAGAGTCACTCTAGTTGTCTCCACATGTCAGCCCGGCCCTCGAAAAGGTCATCCTAGCCCAGACGTCACACTGGGCCACACATCTGTTGCACTGCAGCGAAGCACCGAATCACCCTTGCACATGCTGCACAGACACCGCCTCCGGGAGACTACGAGACGCCATTGCATCGTGAGTAATGGCTTGAGAAATATATATAACACGCGGGGGGTGGTCTCCCCCCTACCCCTCCCGGCATACCCCGCCCCCTCTATCCATCTTGCACACTTTTATTCATCCTTGTTTCCTTCTCTCTCTTTTTTCCGATTTGATTATATACTCATACAAACAGACATACACACATTGACTCAGTCACTCTCACTCTCTCTGTCTCATTCTCTCTCTCTCTCTCTCTCTCTCTCTCTCTCTCTCTCTCTCTCTCTCTCTCTCTCTCTCTCTCTCTCTCTCTCTCTCTCTCTCTCTATTTATCTCATTCACTCACTCACTTACTCACTCACTCTCTCTCGCTCACCTACCTTACTCTCACTAACTCACTCTCTCAATCTCACATTCACTCTCTCACTCACTATCTCTCACGTAAGCCAAGGAGATGGAAAGAACAAGCTCCTCAGGAAATCCTGCGAGTTTTGATACGGGTGTGTCTCCCTCCCCCCCCTTCTTTCCACCCCTCCACCGTTACCAACTAAGCGTTATTTACTGTTTCCAAAAGAGAGAGAGAGAGAGAGAGATGAAAGGAGAGGACGAGATATATGAGAGGAGAGGGGTAGAGAGAGGGAGAGGGAGAGGGAGAGGGAGAGGGAGAGGGAGGGATGGGGAGGGAGAGAGAGAGAGAGAGAGAGAGAGAGAGAGAGAGAGAGAGAGAGAGAGAGAGAGAGAGAGAGAGAGAGAGAGAGAGAGAGAGAGAGAGAGGCGGAGGGGAGATGGAGATAGGGATAGGGGATAGCAGGTTAGGATGTAAGGGATAAGAGGTAGGGGGATTGGTGGTAGATGAATAGAAGGATAGAAAAGAATGGAAGGGAGTAAAAGCGATCCTGAAACGGGGGTGGGGGGGCGACGAATTAGTATTTCACGTATTTTTTTCTTATCATGCCAGGAGAGGGGGCGTATAGTGGGCAGGGTGGGGGAGATGATGCAATGGGAAGGGGGGGGGGAGATGCAGGTAAGCGGGGTGAAGGAGGAGAGGAGAGAAGGAAGGGAAAGGGTTCTAAAGAAGGAGGTGGGGGTGAGAGGGTGAGGGAAAGAGGTAGAAGAGGAGGGGGGAGAGGGGGAGGGCAGAGAGAGGTAAGGGGGAGTTGACAGCGCCCCTTTGTGCAGGGATGATGGATGTCAGAGGCAGTTAAGTAACGCCAAGGTCCTAGCCAAGTGCCTCATTTAATTACTACGTTACTAGGGCCAGCGCCACATCTCGCTGTCCAGTTGGCGCTCGGGTACTGGATCATCTCTGGGTTTCTTTCTGCTTTCTTCCTTTCACGTTCCGATGCTAAATTTCTTTTTTTTTTCTTTCTCTCTTCTCTTGTCTTGTCTTTTCTTGTCTTCTCTCTTCTATTCTCTTGTCTTTTCTTGTCTTCTCTCTTCTATTCTCTTGTCTTTTCTTGTCTTCTCCCTTTTTTTCCTTTTTCTCTATTTTTCTTTTCTATTCTCCTTTATCTCTCCCGTTTCCCCTCTCATACCTCCACCGCTCTCCTCTCTTCGCTCCCCTCTCCTCTCCTGTCCTCCCCTCTTCCTTCTTCTCCCTTCTCCTCCCCTCTCCCCTCTTCCTTCTCTCTTCTCCCTTCTCCTCCCCTCTTCCTTCTTCTCCCTTCTCCTCCCCTCTACCTTCTTCTACCTTCTCCTCCCCCCTTCCTTCTTCTCCCATCTCCTCTCTCCTCTTCGCACAACCGGTCCCAAAAAACCACCAAGTTTCCCCAAGTCCAGTTCCACCTCGTCCACAAACCGACCTTGAGCTTGGCCGAGCAGACTCATGTTGGTCAACACACGTCCCCGTCGCCACTACGAACGAATCAGACGAAAATGAAGAAAACAAAACAAAACAAAACAAAAAAAAATAATCGAGGCGAACCGAGACGAACATATGCACGGACGAACGCTTATATTTATAGTCCGTGCATACACACGCGTGTCCGTCCGTGCGTGTATGCGCGCATGTGAGCGAGTGCGTATCCCTTTGATCATGTGCACACAAGGCATTGCCAAGCGCATCTGACCGAGAACCTTGACGGCATCCACAATGCGTTTCAAAATTATCTTTTTTTTAATGAGACAGTTAAGCGTCTACATCCATTTTCCCTTGAGTAAGAGTGTGTAGAATGACGTTGGAGAATAGCTACCTCTTGCGTCACTCTAGTTGTTTGACTTCTTCATAGATGGCGTTGCGTAGGGAGGGTTGTGTTTGGTTGCAGCGGAAAAAAATAATATATAAACTGATATTTATGAAAGTTGGAAAAAATGGGACTGGTGGAGAAGGAAGATGGAATTTTGAAGAGGCGTTATCATATATGGATGGTAAGTATGAGGTAAAGCCGTGTGTGTGTGTGTGTGTGTGTGTGTGTGTGTGTGTGTGTGTGTGTGTGTGTGTGTGTGTGTGTGTGTGTGTGTGTGTGTGTGTATGCATGTACACGCACATGCATCCCCTCGCAAAGGGATACAGGGAAAAAAATACACATTTGTTAAAAAAAAGAGGACAAACAGACACAAACAAGGAAAAAAACGAATGAATAAAACGAAAGAGGAAAGCATCACATTACAACACCCGGTAACAGTCGCCAAAGCATTCTGTTGTCAATCACGCAGCCAAGGCCATCCGGCAAAGGGTTTTGTGCTTGCAGTAATGACTACCTGCTTTCGGCGGGCGTAAATATTTGATAATTAGGCTAAAAAACTAATTATATTGCCTTTAATGAGTGCTCCAAATTGAGATTCATTTTCTTGTTATATACTTTTTTTTCTTTTTTTTTTAATCGTTTCTTGAGATTTATACCCAATTTTAATCAACACTAGAGATTATACACTTCCGTTAATGAGTCAATGCCAAACTTATTAAATAAAAAAGAAATGTCGGATGTATGAAATAAACCCGACATAATATATGAAAGTTTATTCGTTACCCTTCGGTGATCTATAATTAACGCCAATAATGACGAGGAAATAATTACGATTGTTATTATCGACTCCTTGGGATAACTAAATTGCCTTTTCTCCTGCTTGTTCTTGTGCGTGTGTGTGTGTGCGTGTGTGTGTGCGTGTGTGTGTGTTTGTGTGTGTGTGTGTTGGGGGCATGTGCGCGACAGGAACTATATATACACATGCATAAACTACCACATGGGAATATTACGTTACTTAACACTATCCCCCCCCTCTTCCCCCCAACCCCCCAACCCCCTTATCCCGCCTCCACTGGGAGTGCTAAGAACACCATCAATTACAACTTTTCGAGCCGATGGTAACTATCTACATGGTGTGTAAGGGGAAGGGAGGGGGCAGATAAAGAGGGGGAGAGGGGGGAGAGAAAGAGGGGAGAGGGAGTGGGAGAGAGAGGGAGGGGGAGGGAGGGGGAGAGAGGGAGAGTGAGGGGAGGGAGGTAGGGAGGGGGGGGGAGAGAGAGAGAGAGAGAGAGAGAGAGAGAGAGAGAGAGAGAGAGAGAGAGAGAGAGAGAGGGAGGGAGAGAGGAGAGAGAGAGAGAGAGGAGAGAGAGAGAGAGAGGGAGGAGAGGAAGAGAGAGGGAGAGAGAGAGAGGGAGGGAGAGAGGAGAGAGAGAGAGAAGAGAGAGAGAGAGAGAGAGAGAGAGAGAGAGAGAGAGAGAGAGAGAGAGAGCGAGAGAGAGCGAGAGAGAGAAAGAGGGAGAAAGAGGGAGAAAGAGAGGGAAAGAGAGAGCGAGAGAGCGCTCCTGAAACAGACCAAAGTCGAGCGTCGAGCAAACATCCCCATCCAGCCTCCTCCTCCTCCTGTACACCCGCAGGAGAGGGTGTTGGTCCTGTGTGTGCGTGTGTGTACGTGTGTATGTGCGCTGTACAGGTGTTCCCCCACGAAGCTGGTAGAGGTGAGTCATACAACCAAACCGCATACCTCTCTCTCTCTCTCTCTCTCTCTCTCTCTCTCTCTCTCTCTCTCTCTCTCTCTCTCTCTCCATACAAGTCCCTCACTAACTCACTCACTCACTCTTTTGAAAT
>NW_028234441.1:14328848-14336348 GCF_977035675.1 Penaeus japonicus
TGTAAAATCTGAATTATTTCGAAAATACTTATGACGACTATTGTTATTTTTAACTTTATCACTCTGCTATGTTGTTTTTAGATTGTTATTGGCCTGTTGTTATTCTTAGTGTTGTTATCATTATAATCATTATCATTATCCTTATTATTTCCATCATTATGATCATCATTATAATTATTATTAGTAGTAACATTATTATGATCATCATTATAATTATTATTAGTAGTAACATTATTATGATCATCAAATTTGTTATAATTACCATCATCTTCATCATCATTATTATTCTCACTCTTATCGTCATCACAATAACATTTTTTATTGTTATTACTGATTTTATGTTTTTGATACCATCGTCATTGTTAATCTTTATCATTATTTTTGTTGCTTTTGTTTGTTGAGAGCTTTGTACAGTCCTTCAGTTGCAGTTCATTAATCCGCCTATGTTAGTTTTTCCTTTATTTTTTCGTCTTTTTCAGAGCAGTTTCTTTATTTCTTTTCGTTGCTACCATCGTAATTATTAGATTACTACCATCATTTCCATACCATTATCATTTTCATCATTATTGTCAGTCACCATTTTCATATTGTTATCATTTCCATATTATCCTTTTCCTCTTAATCTCAGCACTAACATTTCCTTCTCAACATCATTATCATATCACTAATACTTACATTATCATATGATCAAACGACATAGCCTCTAAAAAGTTAAAAATTACTAATACTTTTTTCCACATTACATGAATGATCATGTCAAAGTGTAGAAGATTTCCAAATTTCTTTTCTCAAGAAAAGTTTAATCTACGTGTGATAAGACTGATAGCAGAAGATCATCCGGCAAGCCTTCCAGATTGAGAGCATATTGCATTATCTAATCTACTGATAAAGAGTTTTTTAAAAGTTGGCCGGAAATTTTAAGTTTGGAAAGAATAAGGATATTAATAAGAGCGAAACAGATGGTATTAATATTATCATTTTTACTAATATCATGGCAGTAGTGTCTGACCTTTTGGAAATCATGGTTTATGAAGAGGAACTGTGAGTTACAGGTATGGACACGTTGTCTCAATAAGGACACGGGAAGTGATGGTCCTGGACTCCGGTTCTCTATCTTTGCGGAGGGGGGTGGGGGGTGGGGGGGGTGCAGGATATCCTCAGGATCCGAGGCAGTAGTACGTCACAAAAGGAAACTTGCGTTGGAATATTAGAATAATTTGATAAACCTTAGAGGTGGTGGAAATGAGTTGGTTAGACTTTCTCTCCCTCTCCCTCTTCCTCTCTCTCTCCCTCTATCTCTCTCACTCTGTCTGTGTCTCTTTTTCTTTCTCTCTTTGTCTCTGTCTCTGTCTCTCTCTTAGACCTGGAATGTTATACAAAATGTACCTTCTCTGTGTAATTAACATGGCTTGTTGATATCTACGGCCCGCCAGTGAATTATACTAAGGCTCACAGGTTGAAAGCCATTGTACTGACACGACTACTGCATCTTCACCTGCACCACGAGTTACTGCATCTTGAAACAAAATGGAAATTTATTATATTCCAAATGACTAACACCAAAATTACGGAAGAATGAAAATAGTCCAAGTATCTATTAACATAAGAAAAAGGAAATACGATAAACAGTAAACAGTTATCATGTGACCTAAAAAAAAACATTTTATTTTTCATCTTTCTGATAATATGCTATGAACAGGATTCTTGACTCCAGGAACAGATCTTAAAGTCATAACTTTGTCGTCGAGATGTCTGTAATCATACGCTGGTGTGTTGCATCTATAGAATTTTTCACCGTAATGTTGCATACTCTTGGGACTCACAACACCCCATTTGGGTGACTGTTAACGACACAGAATTCTTTATGAACTTAAAGAAAAGACTGTGGGAGCGGCTGAAGCCACTCAAGACTCTTGTTGGTAGAGAACATGGTGTCAATGTTAACATTGCAAGACTCTTTTACCTGTCATACATACGGTCAGTCGTAGCCTTACACCTTATATCATTTAGGGAATCAGAGTTAACTTGTCTAGAAATTGTACAGAATGCAGTCATGAGGATCATTCTCGGTGCCCCCAAAACAACGAGGATTGTGAACATGAGAACGGAACTCAACTTGCCATCTATTTACGAAAGAATATCATACATTAATACTATATTTGGTGTCAAAGCAATTAAAGAACCCCTCTATATTACAGAGTTCCAAAGGCAACTTAAACATAAGATAGAGAATCCAACTTTGCATAACAATACCGAGTCACACTCAAATTCATGGTTGCAAGTGACATACAAATTCATACACCAATTAAATATGTCCTTGGGTAGGTCCCCATATGGACGTTCTATTCCACCGTGGAAAATGTCGACATTGAACGTATTTTATGCTAATGTCCCTAAAAAAAGACAGTTTCACCAGCTATACTTAAGCAACACGCCCTTGCAACCATTAATGAGCATCTTGAAACTCTGAATAATGACTATGAGTGCTACACTGATGGATCCTTACAGTCTGGAAGCAGAGCAGGATGTGCTTATTTTGCAGCACCAAGATTGTAGGAGGGTTCATGACTGGGCGAGCACTACGCAAACTGAGTTGGCAGGAATAATCATAGCCACAGACTTTCTGTTAACTCAAGGCTCAGGAGTAATTTTCTGCGACTCGCAGAGTGCTCTCCTGGCTCTGAACATTCTTGATAAAGGTGTTGAAAATATCGTAAATGATATAAGAATAAATGTACATCGCGCCAAGGAACGGGGCCATGTTATACATTATGTGTGGATACCATCGCATGTTGGAATCGCTAAACATAATCATGCTGATAGCTTAGCGAGGGCAGGATGTGATAAGCAAATTGTGGATATAGACTTTGGCATACCTCTTGCTAGGATCTCACACATAATAAGAACCTCCAATAGGGAGGACTTGATGGAGCTAACAAACTCTCAAAGACCTGAAAGCTGTAGCATAAAACATTTTGACCAGTTTTCGCAGGAGAGATTCATTTATGGTTCATACAAGACAAGGACAAGACAATGTGATATTGTGACTGCAAGAATTAGACTTGGATACAGAATGTATTGGCAGGTCAGTTCAGAATGCAATGTAGAAGAAACTAAATGCAGACTTTGCAACGAAGAGTATAAACGAACACTTGAACATTACATTTCAGAGTGCCATATGATACAACCTTTCAGGCCACCTAGCATGAGGTATGCAGAGTTATGTAATTATTTCATAACATCAACTATACTAGAAGATGTACTTATGCTATATCCGAAATTCGGTATATGATACCCTATTACAATTACCAAATGTCTATTCACAGTTGATATACTAGAGAATATAATCATGTTATTACCTTGATTTGTAACACAATGTTAGCAACAATGTCATGACTCTACACCAATGTATCAAAGCTTGCCTATGCATGTGCAGTTAGCCAGGGTGGTAAATAAAGATCTAAACTAATCTAAATTTCATATGTATTTTCTACAGTTGCTATACTAAAGAATATGTTATTACCTTAATTCTTAATATAAATGTTGTGAGCAATGTCATGACCCTATATCAATGTATCAAGGCTTGCCCACGCCTGTGCAGTTAGCCAGGGTGGTAAGTAAAGAACGAAAGGAAAAACAAAACTACTGATGTGAATAATAATGATTTTACTAATAACATCCATAACAAAGATGAAGATATGAATAAAAGTATTAATTCACATATTGATAATTGTGAAGATGTTGCTGATTGTGAAGATGATTATTTATTCATCTATTTATTTATTTATTTAGGGTTTTGCCGGCACGGTTAAGACACCGTTGTTTCATGAGAGTAAGTGGTTATTGGTGGTAGAATATAAAAGCATAGTTACACTATTTATAATTTATTGGTTTTAGAAATAGTATACAAACAAAGAATATATATATTACCGATGGCACTTTTATCTAGCTATCACTAGATATATTCACTTAACATCACAAATAAATTAAATCACAGATCCTCTGTCACTCACAAGACTTTTCAGTGTTCAATTTTCACTTCAAATTTCGATTCACAACCACTAAGATATTCCAGAGATTCGGAAATAACTGCATTCAGCTCCCTGGATCCGCCACAGTGATAAGCCGGTAGTGAATCAGCATACATTACAACCATAGTCCTTAATTCTTTATATTCAACAATAAATTGTCAGCAGCCGATGTGACATAGTGTGACCCACAACTCGGGACCGTCACACTCCTCAAACAATGTCTCGATATGACATAGTGTGACCCACAACTCGGGACCGTCACACTCCTCAAATAATGTCTGCTTGCTCTGCTAGTTGCTGCCAAAAGGATCCTAACCCTTGCATAAGCCTACTAGGTTACCTAGTCCAACGCAAACAGCAATGACGTCACCACCACAAACTACTCGCTTGCACTGATTTACCTCTAAACCGCTCATTTGCACTGCCATGACAATTGCCGTTTGAGATGGCATGACAATAATGAAGATAGTAATATTTGCAATAATGATGATGGGAAAAGTAATGGTAGTAATAAGAACAAATATAGTGATGATTAGAATATTCTTGCAAATTATAGTCGAGTATAATGAGAATGATGATGATGTTGATAAAACAAATTGCAATAAACTGATAATGACACTAAAAAACAAAAATGATAATGGTTATGATGATAACAATGGAGGAGTGCGTATATATATATATATATATATATATATATATATATATATATATATATATATATATCATATATATTATATATATGTATATATATTATATATATATATATATATATATATATAATAGATAGATAGATATATATGTATATATGTATATATGTATATATATATATATATATAGATAGATAGATAGATAGATAGATAGATTTATTAATTTGTTTATAGACACACATATACATATATGTACATACATACATACATATATATAAATATATATATATATATATATACATATATATATACATATATATATATATATATATATATATATATATATATATATATATATATATATATATATAATTTATTTATCTATATACACACACATACATATATGTACACACACACACACACACATACATACATACATATACATATATATATATATATATATATATATATATATATATATATATTTATATACACATACATATATATACATACATATATATACATGTGTATATACATATATGTATATAATTTATATATGTAATGTATATACATATATATAAATATATGTGTATACATATATGCATATATATAGCATGTATACATATATAACATATATATCCGCAATAGGCCTACGGCCGGTTTCCAAATATAACCGCTGTCCGTACAGGTATCTGTAAAACCTTTTAGTAGCCCATATGACTGCCAAACATTCTCGTTCGACTACAGAATATTTCTTCTCTGCGTCCGACAATTCCCTGCTTGCAAATGCCACGGGCATCATCCTGCAGCAACACCGCTCCCAATGCTATGTCCGAGGTATTAGTTCTGAGGATAAAGGGTTTATTAACATCAAACAGTTTTAATATTGGGTCATTTACCATTGCTTGATGTAGCTTGTTAAACGCCATTTCTTGTTTGTCTTCCCAATTAACTCTGTCAGGTGCGTTTTTCTTTACCAAATCGTTAAGTGGTGCTGCTATCGTTGCATAGTCTGGTACAAAACGACAATAATAGCAACAACCTCATGAATGACCTCAGTTCTTTCTTTGTTGAAGGGACTGGGGCATTAAGAATAACGGATACTTTTTCCTTTGTTGATTTTATGCAACCTTCTCCAATAATATATCCTAAATATTCTAAACTTCTTTTACCTATTTCGCATTTAACTGGTCGAGCTGTTAGATTTGCTTCCCGTAATATACCGAGTACCCTTTGCAAGATGTCGCAGTGTTGCTTCCACGTCTTCGAATGGACCAGAATGTCGTCGAGGAAAGTCTCCACACCGTCCAGGCTCCCAAATAAATGCCTCATCAATCTGTTAAAAACTGCTGGAGCATTGACGAGACCGAATGGTAATACGGTGAAGTGGAATAATCCTGCGGGTGTAGAAAAGGCTGTAAATTTTCTAGATTCTTTAGTAAGAGGTATTTGCCAATAGCCCTTCGTCAAATCTATTTTAGGGAAGTACTTGCTTCCACCAATCTTACAGAAAATAGCTTCGGTATCACACATAGGTTCAACATCGAACTTGGTAATCTCGTTCAGTTTTCTAAGATCTGAGCAAAGTCTCCGATTTCCATCTTTTTTTTTTAGGAACTACTAAAATAGGTGTAGAATATTTAGAGTCTGAATGCTCAATTATCCTTAGCTCCAGCATACTACGCCATTCCTTTTTTCACTTCTTCCTCTAATGTGTACGGTAAAGGATATGGTTTCACTCTTATAGTTTCTGTAACTGTTAATTCCGCGTTATCCTCGTCGTTAACCACCGCAACCGCCGCTGGGAATGTGTCAGCCGATTCTCTATATACATATCTTTTTTGCATCTTTATGTGGTATTTCCTTAAAGTTCCGTTCACATCCACTATCTTATTCAGTATCTTCGGACTCCCTACCACCTTAAAAAGACCTTTCCATTGAAATAGCAATTTATTTGAGTTCGTAGGTAATAGTAGTAATACGTCATCTCCCGAGTTTATAACGCTGCCTTTAGTTTTCCGGTCATAGCAATACTGTGCAACTTCCTGAAATGTCTTCTAATCTTTTCCGCAGATCGATAGCATATTCGTATGATGACCTCGTTTCGGGCTCCATCACCTCACCGTCACACAGCTCCCTTAACAAGGTCATCGGACCCCTCACTGCATGTCCGTAAACAAGCTCGAATGGCGAGAACTTTGTGCTTGCCTGTGGAACTTCTCTATATGCAAAAAAGTAATTATGATAAGTATCTGTGCCACTCTTTATGCTATTCTGCACACATCCTTTTCAGCATCCTTTTCAATGTACCATTAAATTTTTCTACCAACCCAATACACATAGCGTGATAAGAAGTCGTAGTAATGGACTGTATTGACAACAACCTATAAACTTCCTGCATCATTGCCGAGGTAAATTGCGTTCCCCTGTCTGCCAGCACTTCCCTTGGAATGCCCACTCGGCTGAAAATATTTACTAGAGCTTCCGCCACGGATGTTGTGTCGATGTCCTGCAGTGCCAGAGCCTCCGGGTATCTGGTGACGAAGTCCACCACCGTCAAGATGTATCTCGACCCGTCAGAATATCGCGGGTCAATTGGGCCTACAATATCAACTGCTAAACGAGAAAGGAGCTCTCCAATTATTGGCATTTTCCCTAATTTTGCTCTTCGTATTTAACAGTTCTCTGACACACACCACGCGATCTGCAATATCGATCAATGTTCTTCGCAATGCCGGGCTAGAAAAACTTCTCCATCACTCAAACTTGGAAAATACTTGGAAAATTCATTATTCTTTCTGCGATAAAATTCTTTACTTTCC
>NW_028234441.1:14341348-14343848 GCF_977035675.1 Penaeus japonicus
AGATGGGTAGACAGATGGATGAAGCAACGAGCGTACGTATATGTATGTATTTATGTGTATGTGGTAGAATATATATATAACAATTAGAGTAACATGAAATATACAGATTACGTTGGTGATTGCATCATATAGAATACAGTAGCAGAAGCATACACGTGCAAATTATATTCGATGGACATAATAACAATTACGGCAGACATAATATATGTAAATACAATGATTACTATAGATAGATAGATAGATAGAGAGAGAGAGAGAGAGAGAAGGTAGAGGTATGAGATAGAGAGAAGGTGGATGGATGAGAGAGAGAGAGAGAGAGAGAGAGAGAAAGAAGGTAGAGGGATGAGATAGAGAGAAGGTGGATGGATGAGAGAGAGAGAGAGAGAGTGTAAACCACCAGCTGGCATCAGTTGTAACCCACCACTGGGAGCAGTTGTAAAGCACCCGATGCCCTGGTTGTGATCTGGTGGAATAATCAGACAAACGTTCACGTGCCAAGGTCTTTATTGTGGACTGTTAATACACCAGACCAGAATTGTCCGTTCTTGTCTAACTGTCTGACCTCTCTGTCCTGAACTATCTGCCGTGGGTTCCTTCTGTCACTTTCTATGCCTCGGGCCTTCCGGTAACAAACGCAGCTGTCTAGAGAAGGTGGGGTTCCAAGGCGGAATCGAACACAGAAATAAGAAGCGTCAGGTCAAAACAGACTGCCATCGATATTGCATTGAATTAAGTAGACATACATGATCAATGTCTTGGGTCACATAATATCAGTACCAGTACCTTACAGAGAGAGAGAGAGAGAGAGAGAGAGAGAGAGAGAGAGAGAGAGAGAGAGAGAGAGAGAGAGAGAGAGAGAGAGAGAGAGAGAGAGAAGGTAGAAGGATGAGATTAAGAGAAGGTGGATGGATGAGAGAGAGAGAGAAAGAGAGAGAGAGAGAGAGAGAGAGAGAGAGAGAGAGAGAGAGAGAGAGAGAGAGAGAGAGAGAGAGAGAAGGTAGAAGGATGAGATTGAGAGAAGGTGGATGGATGAGAGAGAGAGAGAGAGAGAGAGAGAGAGAGAGAGAAAGAGAAAGAGAGAGAGAGAGAGAAAGAGAGAGGGAGAGATAGAGAGAGAGAGAGAGGGAGAGAGAGAGAAAGTGGGAGGAAGATAGATAGATAGAGAGAGAGAGAGAGAAGAGAGAGAGAGAAGAATTATGATCTTTTATTCCTATTACTATCATTATTGTCATTATCATTAGTATCATAATAAACAAACATAACAATAATAATAATTATCATAATCATAACAATAATGAAAATGATAATAGTAATGACATTAATATATCCATAACAACAACAATAATAACAATAACATGTCTACTTAATAGGAAGGAAAGAATAAGCAGGTGGAGCAGCGAATCCACAAACACATTTAAATGTAGGCACATACAACATCTACGTGATAAGATATATGTTTCTCTCTTTCCCTTCCCCCCCCCCCTCTCCCTCTCTCTCTCTCTCTCTCTCTCTCTCTCTCTCTCGCTCTCCTTCCCTTCCTCCCTCTCTCTTTCTCTCTCTTTCTCTCTCACTATCTTTCTCTCTCTCTCTCTTTCCCTTCCTCCACCTCTCCCCCCCTCTCTCTTTCTCTCGCTTTCTCTCTCACTATCTTTCTCTCTCTCTCTCTTTCCCTTCCTCCACCTCTCCCCCCCTCTCTCTCTTTCTCTCTCTCTCTCACCTTCCCTTCCCCCCCCCCCCCCCCCCCCCCCCCCCCCCCCCCCTTTCTCTCTCTCTCTCTCTCTTTCTCTCGCTCTCTCTCCAGTCGCAGGCAAGGATCAACATCAAGAGGATACAATTAGACTATGATGAGATAAAGAAGCGAATTGATTGAGACGAGCGAAACCTTGCAACACTATATGCATCTAGCGATGAACTCAGACTTCGCTTATGGGAGGGGCAAGAGCAAGTGGAAAGACTCTGTGCACATGAGAATTAGGTTAGGATATAAATACCATTGGGAGTTAGGTGTCCCGACAAGTGAACAGGAAAAAGAATGCAGGGTGTGTAGGTCACCAAGGTCACACACCTTAGTACACTATATCTTACAGTGTCCCATGCTTCAAATTTACAGAAACTCAGAGATAGCTGGACTCCCCGAACAAACTGTATGGATGTTTAGAAATGGCCAGGTAATACAAGTTTTAAAGAAGTACAAACACTTCGCATCGACCACATAATTGTAGTTGACAACAGTGTATACACGATTGTGCCTTCCCTTCTGCCGAGACTATGATAGCCCAAGTTGGATTTTATTGATGTAAATGAATATCATTTATGATACATCATCTTGTTGAATACAAACATACTTCTTGACTTTCTGATAAATTCTTTCCTCCAGGAACATACATATGTTTTATTAACATATATGTGCGCCACATATTTCAAGTATGTAATCATGTGACCTCAGGAGAGGACTTAGCTTGCTGAGGGTGATAATTCATACTGTTATATCGCTCTCCTG
>NW_028234441.1:14376348-14381348 GCF_977035675.1 Penaeus japonicus
GAGAGAGAGAGATTAAATCCCACCCCCTCGAGAGAGAGAGAGAGAGAGAAGATGATGAGAGAAAGAGAAAGAAGAAAGAGAGAAGAGAAAGAGAAAAGAGTAAGGAGAAAGAGAAAGAGAAAAAGAAAGAGAAAAGAAAAGAAAGAGGAGAGAAAAAGAGAAGGAGAGAGAGGAAGAGAGAGAGAAAAAGGAGAGAGAGAGAGATAAGGGAACGTCAATATACTATCTTGACAGAGGCATAGCAGGGGGGAGAGAAGTGGAGAGAGTATGTGGTCGGGAGAGAGAGAGAGAGAGAGAGAATTTTTTTTTTTTTTTACATGCCTTTGATGTCTGACCTTTACATCCTTTACTTTTTTAAATTACAGATTGATCCAAACAACCCATTCTTCATACCAGAACATCTTAAACAAGACAACATGAAATTTGAGCAATTCTTAATGGGAAAGAAGTCAGGTGTAAAAGCCTCCATTCCCTTGTCAAAGAATGCAGTAGTTCCTTGGTAAGTATTGATATGAATAGGCCAGGAATATGAGCAAGAAAAAAAAAATTGCATGAGAAAGTGACAGAATAGAGTGGGAAGGAAGGAAGGAAAGAAGGAAGAGAGAGAGGGAGGGAGGGAGGGAGGGAAGGAAGGAAGGAAGGAAGGAAGGAAGGAAGGAAGGAAGGAAGGAAGGAAGAGAGGAAGATAGGGAGGGAGTTAGTATTGTTTTTGTTTTTTAGGAATATGAGGTTTGTATGGATTTAGATTGTGATAACTGTTTTTTCTAAATAAATCATCAATAAAAACTGTGGAACTACTCTCAATATTACTTATAGCTCTATTTAATAGAAAAGGAGAAACTAAGTTAATGTATGTTCTTATATTTTAATGCAAAGTCATTATGTTGTTTTACTGTTATATAAAATATATTGCAAATTCAAGAAATATCTTACTAGTCACTAAAACTAATGCATTATAGTCACAAGACAATCATGTAATTATAACCTAATGCAATATACATTAAAAGAACTTTGGAATATGTTCTAATCGCCATATACCGTTTCCAGTTATGATGGCGACACAAATATGATCGTTCCAAGTAAACTACAAGAGGCAGGTCAGAGAACCAAAACAGATTCCATCAGTTCTTCAGACACCAAGGAAGACCCGACTGAAGAACCTGGTGGAGCAGCCTGTGCTAGTCTGCCTGATCTATCATCCTCTGAAGAAGTTGACCTTAATGTTACCTGTTCTATTTGCCTGGAACCAATTGATGATTTTATCTCAGAAACTCTTGACTGCGAGCACACATTCCACTGCAAGTGCATAAGACATTGGTTGAAACAACAGTCAAACTGTCCTAACTGTCGGAAATTTGCATTAATGGAAGAAGACTATCCAACATTGTTAGATGCTAAAAAATGGTTAGCATTATAATTTTTGTCTTTTCCAAGATCTAACTGAAAATTGACTGTAAATATTTTTTTATTGTTTTCAAGTATGAGGTCAAAATGTATCCAATCTTTGGCTATAAAATGGAAACTGTAATGATTAGATTGTAGAAACTTTAACCCCCTGGCTTCCTTAAAAGGTTACCAAGTGTTGCTGTTGCTAGAAAAATTTCCCAAAGAACTTGGTTGAGATCATCATCCCTATAAAGATCACTTGAGAAGTGGTTCATTTCCAATATTTTTCTTTATCAGAAGTGAAGTATACATTTATTAATAGTGTATTACATTTATTAATAGTGTATTACATATAAAAATCTGCATGACTGCTTGCATAATAATTATCATTTATGGTACTTGTAACATCATATGTACAGTCCCTGACATTATCACATCAATTATTTAGTCATTACCTGTGTACATACAGTTTGTATTAAAGCAAATCCAATGACCTATTTTATGGTATGTGATTTAGCCCTTGCTCATCCCTGGATATAACTTTCTTGATCACACCATGAAGTTCAAATTTCTCTCCAGAGCAAATGCCAGCCCAGTCATCACAGTTTAGGTTCCATGTCATCACTCCAGCAAAACTGTTGGCTTTTGCCCACTTTACCTAAAAAGAAATAATAATAATAATCATGAAAAAAGGGTATGGAAGCTTTATAATATAATTCAAAATTCCTTATTCCCATTTCCTAACAAAAATGAAAAATAATATCTCCAGTCTAGCCATCAATGTCAATGCACATAATACATCACAAATCTTTCAACAAAAATATCACTACTACTATTACTTATAATAATGAATTATAACAATAATAATAGAACTTCAACAGCAAAATTAATATCAATCAAAACTTCATACCATCCGCATATTCATACCTTCTCCCCAATGCTCTGAGGATCATCATAAGAAACCCAGTCTCTTTCTCTCACTGCATAAGGAACCTTACAAGTTTCATCAAAATGCCTTTTAGCTCCTTCCTTGTAGAATATGCAAGCTTCAGGATATGACACAACACCTGACAACATGCCCTTCCCAACTGCTGGTGAACCAGTTTGATTCCATGACTCATTCAGCAATCTGGAATGGAAATGGCCACATAAGATTTAGAAATGGGTAGCTTAATTTACATGTACAATCAATGAAGACCTCAAAATAGTCACTGTCAACCTGTTATTGCTGGGTGACAAGATATCATGTCAAGTAGTGGTAGCACCTGTCGTTGGGGACAAGATATTTTGTCATGGCATTCTATCTGGTCAGCCTGTGGGGTCATCAGACGCACAATGCTTGGCTGTGGTCAATGCAGGCGAATAGCCCGAGGCATTAGGCTTATGTGTTTGACATAACTCCGCATTTAGACCATTTGGAGCCCAAACAGCCCCGTCAGCAATGGGTTAAAGTCTGATATATTTTGAAAAAATAAAATAGTAATTTAAATCAGCTCTGTTAGGTGGATCAGTATCAATGAATGACCTGAAAAGGCCAGCAAATCATCATAGCTTGGATTATCACCCTAATATTTACAAAGATCTTTAGAAACTCCAACAAAGATGGTCCATGTCAATGACTATCAAATGATCTACCACCCTTTCAGAAAAATTGATGTCAACCACATTCTACTCATTAGACCAAGTCACACATGCAAAGGAGTCCCTTACTTCCATGTGCGTCCATAAGTAGGAATCCCGATGACTAGTTTCTCCCTAGGCATCCCTTTCTTCACCCAATAATCTGCTGACCACTGGATATTCATAGTTGCAAAGTAATATTTATCCTTTTTACTTTTAAAGAGGGGGGCGTTGTAACCGGTGAATGGCAGGTACGGCCAGAAGATGTGGTAATCATAACCCATCATCGAGACAAAGTCAACATATCTGAAATGCATGGAAGCAATGTTACAAAACTTAACATAACTTTTACAGGATTATAAAAATCTGACAGAAAATAGAGTAACAATGAAAACTTTTCTTAAATATATGTATATCTCTCTCTCTTATCTGAGATAATTCATTTCCAACCAAAGACAATCTGAATGGTCACATATGTCTGGAAACTTAACACATCAATCACATTATGCAATCATCTTTTTTCATCCATCATGGCTTCAAATTCATAGTGATGGTTCTAAAGTCACTGAAGCTAATAAAGTAACTTACAGTAATCAACTCAACAATGTATTTTTTTTTAAAATTAAAATAGCGACTGAAGCACTGCATATCTTCAGCGTTTTTTTTTTTTTAGTTTTAGAAGTTTATCAAATATATGCCAACTTATAAAACAAGCACACACAGGCCATAGTCATACAATTTACCTTAGTCGAGTAATTTATGCCATAAAGAGATCCTAGATCCATACCACCAATGGTCATTCTTCTCCAACATCTATGGACATCCTGACAGTTCTAGCGTAACCTAGGAATTTATATATGAGCAATAATAGACAGTGCAGACAGTAATAGGAGGTCGGAAATAATAAATAAATCATCAAGAGCAGAGTGAGTGCAAGATGCGTCATATCATGAGAACAAATATTTTTGTCAACTATCATAACTAGAGATGGCACCAATAACACAGAAAGCTCTCTGCAAATGTGATACACTTATTGATGGCAGTATCTATAAACACTAAAACATTAACATGGATAATCAAGAATTAATGTTCTTAGCCAATTGCGGATGGGGGATATATATGCTTGCCCAGTCTCCAGGATGAATTTATTTCAGAGTGAGGCAGCTTCATGCAACATACCATGGTTTTTCCCATTCTCTTTTAGTCACTCACTTGTAAAGCTATGGCTATTTTTGTGTTTTACTTTTTGTGTGTTTTACTGTATTTAGAGACATATCTGTCCTATCACATGCTTTATCAATGCTGCAGATGACTGAAATTGTAGTTTAGGGTCCATATTACTCATCATTTTCTTTATACTCATTGTGATAGAAGTATTGCTGTTTTATGGGAGGACAAAAAGCTATGTGCCATCGCCCTATAAAGATAGTTCTTTCTAGAGAGCGTTGATGGGTGCCATTCAAGACTCTCTCTCCTGCTGGTGCTAGAAGAAAGTGATGTCTTCTAAATTTTGGATGTTAGGTGAAACCCATTTAGCTTAACCCTTTCCCGACGGGGCACACGCTACGGGCGAAAACAAACCCCTAAACGCACCCTGTGCGCTGGCTGGGGCCATTGCAATATTGGATCTTGCATTGGAAACGTCAGCACTTCTGGCTTGATGATGCCCAACGGCCCTATCGGGACAATTTAGCTGTGTCACCACTGAGTGGTGATTGCACCGCGTCCGCCATAGGGGTTAATATTGCAGACATAATACTAGTAATTATGACTGTACAATTATTATCATTAGGGAACTCACTATCATTACTCATGAGTACAATAAAACAGTGATATCAAAATCCATCCAACAACATGTCATATACTCTTGAAACACCTCATTGTCTAGTCCATTGTCTAGCCAGAGATCCTGCGTCAAGTATGTAATGACACCTGTGCGCTAAGGGTTAAACAAACACACTCTAACAAGCTGGTAAAACCTATCCTGCAAATGT
>NW_028234441.1:14386348-14388848 GCF_977035675.1 Penaeus japonicus
ACATCTTATAATGTGTATGTTCTCTAGTGTTTTCTAGACTTCAGGTATAAAATATGAGTCTATATATGATACATCATCAAAGTGATACAAATTTGCAATTGTAATTAGTCATCAAAACTGATGAATAAATAACTTTTACTTTCAGCAAAAAGTAAAAATGCAGTATGAAAGTGATCCAACCAAATGGAAATGCATAAGAATTGAAGGACATCATACTGAACTGTAACAAATCAGCTGTAAAATACAACCCAAAGGAATAATCCCTCATAACAGGTGCTTCAACATAATTTCAAAGCAAGGATAAACTTGCATCAATATGGATCTGAGTGATGAGAACATGCTGTTGTGCACCATCGCTCATTCCAGTCATCTTCGCCAGGAATTCAATCATCTTTGAGTTCAAACATCTTACCCACTGATTTAGTTGTTTGGCATTTCTTAGATAGGAGCAAAGAGCTCCAGTTATAGTCAGTGCTCTAGATGATAATGAGTGATGATTCAGGGTATAGTTTACCTTACACTATATATAACTTAGAATTATAATCCTACCTGAGTCTGGTACTATGATGAACACTTGACCATAATTCTAAACCATATGTGTCATTCCATTTATAATTCATGTGGTGCTCTCCCAGGAAACATGATTTGGGTGCATTGCAAATACATAAGGAATGTACAGTGAGCTATACATATGAGCATGACAAACCGAAAATCCATGAAATAATGCAATTCTAGTCTCAAATCAACAAAGATATCAACATTTACTCACCCTTCGATTGGCAAACATTTCCTTTCATACACACGTAAAGAAAACAAAGTGTGACCAACAAGCCCACACCCAACACATAGCTCCTCCAAAGCGCTGTCATTCCTCACCTATAGCCATTTATTACCATTAATTAGACGAAAATATAGAATCTAACAATTCAACAAGACGCGAGCTGTTTGAACCACCGGGAAACGCCTTTCCGCACAATGTCAACAAACGAATAAAAGGCGTCAGCTTTTGGTTCGGGATCACAAAACAGATGCGTCCAAGTCATTATTTTTTGCTCTGTCCGCTTAGGAAATTCTTCTTTTGAATAACACAGCGTGTGTCCATTTGGAATCACTACAGAGAAGTATGAATAATAAATCTACAAAAAAAAATTGATTTTCTGGAAGCATTAGGAATTGAAAAATGATTTTTGAACATTTTACAGCTGAAGTTCAGAAAAAAAAAACAGTTATATATATAATACTTAATAATTCATAAAATGAGTCAAAAGCAATGCATACCTTCAAATAATTGATGGTAATATGAAAAAACAAAACAAAATATTCTATAAGCACTTTGTTCAGGGGCAAATTACCTCGTAAAGATCGTCATTGGAAAATTGAAATTGGGTGATTCGTGCAACTCAGGCAGCATTATGGGTATAAAGGTGTGCGTAATATGGAAACGTACTACAGGTGCTACCTTTAGCCTACTCCAGCAACTGATACAATAGACTGGCTACTACAGCAAGACTTCTCATCTATTTGTTAAACGTTACATGAATGAAAAACTTAAAAAAAAAGAAATATATAGAAAAAGTACTTATCTAAGAAAATTAATTATCAATTTTGACTGACGAAAAAACTTTTAATCTGCAAGCTTTATTTGTGCTAAACAGTCTTAGGATTCCCGCTGTTGACAAAATGTCATACTTTAAGGAGTTGACTCATAGTCACTCTAGAGTGATAAATACAATGCACGGGAAGCTTATGACGGTGTCTAATGTTACGCTACATGGAGAAGGATTTCCTTTACTCAATGTGCACACCCAGTAAGGATAAAGACAAGCCAAATTTGCATAGCAGATGCTTCGCCGGGCTTATCTGCACTATGGTGAGCCCGGCCTGTGTCGGTGATTACTGACTTGTGAGCGTGCCAACAAGGGTTGACTCGATCAACAACCTGAGTACGTTTTATTGCAATAATTCTTAATCTATCTGACTAGCGATCTTAAATTTTGTACTTGTCAATAAAGGCGACATCTATCTTTACAAAACCATACATTAATTGGCCATAAACTTATTTTATAACTCATTGACATGAAAGACATGCGCTGTTCCGGTCCTGTTTTTTTCCGTAACTTTATTTTCCGCCGTTTTTCTGGGCTTTGGTTTAAAATAGAGACTATATAGAGGGGTGCTTTTAAAGTCAGTGAGTTTTTTTCCTATTTCTTATTTTCAATGAACTGAAAGTCACCGAGTTTGTAGAATGCCAAGAAGGCATTCTAATCTATTTACCCCAATTCCTTGGCTTTTAGTTGAAAATGAGTAATTTCTATTAGCATTGTTACCGTAACTGGCGTTATTGTTATTTTTATTATTTTAACACTAATTACAATCATAAAAATAAAAAAGGGAAATAAAGAGAATGCGGTGAACAGGTTAGGTCAGATAAATGTGCCAAGTGACTCGTTTGTGATTAAAATTTTGGTGAAGTTTTAACAATTATTTTGACTCAAAACGC
>NW_028234441.1:14399561-14417061 GCF_977035675.1 Penaeus japonicus
GTGCATCCTCACCCTGTTCCGCTCATCCTCACCCTGTTCCGCGCATCCTCACCCTGTTCCGTGCATCCTCACCCTGTTCCGTGAATCCTACCTGTTCGTGGCATCCTCACCCTGTTCCGCACATCCTCACCTGTTCCGATCATCCTCACCTGTTCCGCACATCCTCACCCTGTTTTTTTTCCGCTCATCCTCACGGTTCCGCTCTTCTCATCCTGTTCCGTGCATCCTCACCTGTTCCGCTCATCCTCACCCTTCGCACATCTCACCTGTTCGCTCATCCTCACCTGTTCCGCACATCCTCACCCTGTTCCGCTCATCCTCACCCTGTTCCGTGCATCTCACCTGTTCGAATCCTCCCTGTTCGTGCATCCCACCCTGTTCCTGCATACTCCACCCTGTTCTCTTCCTCACCCTGTTCCGTCATCCTCACCCTGTTGCACATCCGCCCCGTTTCCGTGCATCCTCACCTGTTCCGCACATTCTCTCCCTGTTCGTTGATCCTCACCCTGTCTCCCATGCATCCTCACCCTTGTTCCGGTCACATTCCTCACCCTGTTCCGTGCATCCTCACCTGTTCCGTGCATCCTCACCCTGTTCCGTCATCCTCACCTGTTCCGTGCATCCTCACCCTGTTCCGTGCATCCTCACCTGTTCGTGCATCTCACAAGTTGTGATCCTCACCCTGTTCCGTTCATCCTCACCCTGTTCCGGGCATCTCACCCTGTTCCGCACATCCTCACCTGTTCCGCTCATCCTCACCCTGTTCCGTGCATACATTTCTCATCCTGTACGCCACCCTGTTCCGCTCATCCTCACCCTGTTCCGCACATCCTCACCCTGTTCCGCACATCCTCACCCTGTTCCGCTCATCCTCACCCTGTTCCGCTCATCCTCACCCTGTTCCGCTCATCCTCACCCTGTTCCGCACATCCTCACCCTGTTCCGCTCATCCTCACCCTGTTCCGCACATCCTCACCCTGTTCCGTGCATCCTCACCCTGTTCCGCACATCCTCACCCTGTTCCGCACATCCTCACCCTGTTCCGTGCATCCTCACCCTGTTCCGCTCATCCTCACCCTGTTCCGCACATCCTCACCCTGTTCCGTGCATCCTCACCCTGTTCCGTGCATCCTCACCCTGTTCCGCGCATCCTCACCCTGTTCCGTGCAGGGTGCATCCTCACCCTGTTCCGCTCATCCTCACCCTGTTCCGTGCATCCTCACCCTGTTCCGTGCATCCTCACCCTGTTCCGCACATCCTCACCCTGTTCCGTGCATCCTCACCCTGTTCCGTGCATCCTCACCCTGTTCCGCGCATCCTCACCCTGTTCCGTGCATCCTCACCCTGTTCCGCACATCCTCACCCTGTTCCGTGCATCCTCACCCTGTTCCGCACATCCTCACCCTGTTCCGTGCATCCTCACCCTGTTCCGCACATCCTCACCCTGTTCCGTGCATCCTCACCCTGTTCCGTGCATCCTCACCCTGTTCCGCACATCGTCACCCTGTTCCGTGCATCCTCACCCTGTTCCGTGCATCCTCACCCTGTTCCGCTCATCCTCACCCTGTTCCGCTCATCCTCACCCTGTTCCGTGCATCCTCACCCTGTTCCGTGCATCCTCACCCTGTTCCGTGCATCCTCACCCTGTTCCGTGCATCCTCACCCTGTTCCGCTCATCCTCACCCTGTTCCGCTCATCCTCACCCTGTTCCGTGCATAACCCCCCGGTTTCTTCAAAATAATCTTCCTTGAAAAGAAGATTATTTTGACAAGAGAACACAACTGCGAGATGTACACAAGCCTAAGCTAAACTGCGCTTCCAACAAGGGCGCACATCCCGACCCCGGAACCCCGATGACGGTAGTGACGTTGCTCCTGGTCCTGCCCTTCCGTCATCCGCGCTGCTCCGACGGTCACGGTCTCGTCTACGGCCCATCACGATAAGCTGGGTACTCGTCCTTGGCAGCTGCGCTGGAAAAACTTCCTCTGGGAGTGACTCCCTCTCTGCCAGCAGCTCCTCAGGTGACCTGCTCCCAACTGGTGGGTCCTCCGAAGTGCATCTCATCCTCGACGGTCCTCTGGGACTACATTTCACATCTATTGCTTCCTCGAGGGGACGTCCAATTCCTGGCAATCTGTCGGCCAGGTCATCATTTTCCCCCGATGTCCTTGCCATTGTTGGTGGCTCCTCCGGCGCACACGTCTCTGGGGGCGGCTCCTCCGGTGCACTCGTCCTTGGAGGTTGCTCCTCCGGTGCACACATCTCTGGTGGCGGCTCCTCCGATGCACACGTCTCTGGGGGCGGCTCCTCTGGTGTACGCGTCTCTTGCAGCGGTTCCTCCGGTGCACGCGTCTCTGGGGGCGGCTCCTCTGGTGTGCGCGTCTCTTGCAGCGGTTCCTCCGGTGCACGCGTCTCTGGCGACGGCTCCCCCGGTGCACGCGTCTCTGGCGACGGCTCTTCCGGTGCACGAGCTTCTGCAGGCGACTCCTCTGGTGCACGAACCTTTATTAGCGGCTCCTCCGGTGCACGCGCTTCTGCTGGCTGCTCCTCTGATGCACGAGCCTCTGCCGGCGGCTCCTCTGGTGCCCACGCCTTCACGGGTGCCCTCGCCTCTGCTGACTGCGCCTCCTGTGCACGAGCCTTACCCGCTGAAACCTCCATCCGAGGGCGAATACTCCGCGGTCGCTGGTCCGTTGAGCGAGGCCGCTTCGCCCGTCGGTCACTCCCCGGGTGTACTTTCTGCTCCTGTCCGTTCGGGCGGCGAATCCACTGCTGCGACAGGTCTTCGCGCGAACGGACGATCACTGCAAGAGAATGTTTAGTCGCCGGTGGCTCTTCCGACCGACGTCCTTCTCCCGGGAGTTTCTGAGTTGCCCAGCTCTCGACCCGAGGACCAGAACGGGTCCACCCTGGAAAAGACAGGCAGACGCATCCCTCAGGGCACGTCCAAGAGGGAGAACCGACATCCTTCTGTGCGTCCTCTTTCTGCCTCTGTCTTTCTTCCAGCGCGCGTTCCTCCTGTTCACGTAGAAGCTGCCGCTTCTTCAGCTCGCGTTCTGCGAGCTTGCGCTGCTTCCGAGCCTCTTGCCGTTGTTTTTCCTGCTCCTGATACGCTCGTTCCTCCTTCTCCCGCCTGATCTTCTCCTGCTGCTCAATGTAATGGAGCACCTGCATGCCCCGTAAGCCAAGCTCCCTGGCCTCATCCAAGTAATTCCGCATGGTTCTGGGCTTAACTGTCGACTGACTGACTGATCCTGGCAAGGTCGCCAATGTCACAGGTCCGTTTACTCCGTGGAGAGAGAGGATCAGTACAGACAGGTCAAACAGAAAAAGCACCAGAACAGAACATGCGGTTTATTACCGGAATGGACATAATACAGGACACGACATCACAAAAGAGTACATAGGCACAAGTAACATTACCAGGGCAGGAAAAGGTGAGGAAGACGAGGTCGCATGGTGGAGAGGAGACGGCTGGTTACACGGAAACCAGGTCGCTGGTTCAACTGGGACAACTGACTAAAATTTTTGAAAATCGCGCTTTTTGTAGCTGGCCTCCGTGCCAGCTACAAGCACCCCCGTTCCTCATCACCAGACCTCAACCAATCACGAGTGACCTGAGCTGCGAGGTGTCGCTACCATGCACCGACGTCAGGGCAGGACATCGGGCGAAGCTTGCCCCTGCACACCGACCAATCAGGTCGCATGTTACCACTGACCTACCTCGCGAGTCGTGTCCCCGTGTACCTGTCCGGTTACACTAACGCACCTGCACCCACACACACAGCGTAATATACATTTACTTACAAAAACAACATTCACATTTACATTGGTTATAACAAAATCAACCTAGCTAATCTCGCAGTTGTGACAATATATATATATATATATATATATATATATATATATATATATATATATATAAATACATATATATATACACATATATATATATATATATATATATATATATATATATATATATATATATATATATATATATATATATATATATATATGTACATTTTTGCATATTTGCACATATACATGTATAATGATAAATAAACAAATTCTAGTCTTTTTTCTACTGATCGTTCCTTGATAAATGTAGATAAAAATGATATTACTGGATTCAACATGAATACATTTTGTTATATATCATTCAGTATATATATTTTTTTGAAGTCACCATGTTGTTTATTGAATCTTATTGCATATATCAACAGGTTACTCCTCCTTGCTTTGCTCCAGAGGAACCCAAGATTATCATGCAGCCTCAGAAGAAAAGTTCTTATGGCCTCGATGATCGTGTTAACCTCGCCTTTGAAGTGACCTGCAGATATAATGTTGACTTTCAGTGTTTTGTGAATCAGAATCCCATAACAGGTTATATGTTTTTTCTTTTATGAAGTTAACCTGATATATTTTGTTCAGCTTTCACTGGCATATTGAGGAAAATTTAGAAAGAGTTCTGGAAACAGTGAAAATGAAATAGTAGTCATTGTTTTAATAGGAAATGATTTAGATTTAAAAAAGTGATTTATAGAGAATCTTAAAAAGAATTGGGTCTTTCCAGATATTTTTTCATGACATAAAGGAAATAACTTACAAATAAACATTGCATGTTGCAGATGATCATCTCACTGTTTCCAAAAGAGGTGACTACTACCTCTGCAATCTTCACTACATCCTTACCAGCAAGGAATGGACTCGGGAAAACAGAAAACCCTTCCAATTCTGCTTCCTGGCCAAGTCTCCTGGAGGTGTTGTGATGTCCAGTGTGGTGGAGATCCAAGTGGAGATCAACTTTGAACCAAAGATTTTCACAGGTAAATTGAGATGAGCTCTTCTTCTTCTTCTTCTCCTTCTTCTTCATAGTAACGAGATGATTTAAGGCATGACAAGGAATAGCTAATTAGTAAACACTTTATCCTTAGAACATGTTGATAGTAAATGTTTCTAGTCATCTCTTACGTTGCTCTTTCATTGCTTATGAACTTTCATTTTGTGTTAGTCATTATGAAGAATAACAACTTAGAGAAATATCAGAAAACAAGAGGATAAAAAAATGTAACAATGCATATGATACAGAAGATTTATGTAAAATAAACAGGTCCATTGATGTAATCTTCCTAATTGATTCCTTTTTTTCTGCAGCTCGTAACAAGTTTGCACTTCTAATCTGCAACTCAGAATATCCCGAAAATGAACTCAGAACACCACAGTTTGATGCAAAGATGCTGGCAAAAGAACTCGCAATGCTACAATTTCACTGTTTTATATACAGCAATGTCACCCGTTCTGAGTTCCGAAGCGCTGTCAGATTGTTCTCGGAATATATTCAAGAAGGAGATTATGGTAAATTTTATTAATTTGTGATAAACTAATACAAGATGAATGTGAATTACTTTTGTGAATGAATACTACTTACTTTGATGATTTTATGAATGTATAAGAATCAGTCTTTTCTATCAGTGCTGTTGTTTTTACTTATGGCTTCTCGTATTTTTAGATTTTTAAGATTTAGTGATCATATGGCTGATGGTAAAATATTGAATGATGAATTGGTAGATTAAATTGAGAATACTGATTTTCATAAACAAGATGAGATAATTAGAAGCAAGTTTTTTTTATTTTTACATATTTTCTGGCAGGAGATTAGCCATGATTTCAAAAGGGGCTGTTCTCAGGGATTTTGATGAATTTTATAAGGATTAATGATATTTGATTTGATTGTCTGATTCTGAATTTTTTTCTGTTTATTTGTCAATGATGATAATTCTTTGCTTACAGCTGTGTTTTATTTTGCTGGTCATGGTTTCCACAATAAAGGAAATGACTACGTAATGCCAATAGACACATCATCGAAATACGTTCACCAATATGGAAATCTTAGGTTACCCCCTGAGAAAATTCCCAACATGGAAGACTGCCTTACAAGCACCTGGATATCTAACATCATCCAGGAATCAGAACCTGCACTCCTCTTTTCCATCTATGACACTTGCCGAACGCTATTACGTCACTGGTAGGTGAAACAGAAAGAATTGTTTGTTTATACTTATTTGGGTTGTATGTGCAATGTTCACCTTAACAAGTTTTATAAAGCTTTTGTTTTTAAAGTTATTTACGTTTCTAATATCTAATTTTGATTCCAACAGGAGTAGTGGGCCAGAAATGAAAGACACCTTTAAGATTGCAAAGGGAAATTCATATACTTTGTATTCAACATCAGAGAGCTATGGAACAAGTGAGGGCTTTAAATCTTCTCTGCTGATGCAGCAGTTTGTAAAGCTTGTGAGAAACAAGGTGCCTGTTCCTGAGCTTGTACAGCAATTTAGGGAAGGTAGGCTATACTTCTCTTTATTTTTATGCTATGCTTTTGAAAGTGGATTTTGTCTATATTGTTTTGAATATTAAGGATGAAAAAAGGAAATGAGGGAATATGTAAGTGTGGGTGTGGGTGTGGGTGTGGGTGTGATTGTTTGTGGTATTTACATAATAAATATCATAAGAACACCATAAAGGTTTTAATCAGTGGTTTTGCTTTTTAGCTTTCAGTCTTTCAAGAGTGGAGACGCAGATCCCGAAGGGAGAGGGAGACCTTAACCAAAGAAGATCTTTGACAGACCCTGCAAAGCCTGATGAAGTAGATAGTAAGTAGAAATAGTAACATTAGCTGATTTTATATATTTATTCAACATATTCTTTTGCAACACAAATGCTTGATGTTTAATTGTTTCCCCCTTGTAACAGAGGATGGAGTACTTTATGAATGGGAACTTTTAGCAAGTGTTGGTGGCGTCCACAGGAAAGAGGTGATTGTCTTTTGCATTTTCTCGCTTCAATATTTTGTATATAATTGTAACCATTTGATAATTCATAATATTATTTTACCATGATCATTTTTATTGATGTGTCTTAATTATGATTTTTAAATGACAAACTTAGTAACAAAATGAAAAAAAAATATTGAAAAGATTTTGTTTATCATGATAACCTCAGAAGTACAAGAAGATAAATAAATAAATGCAGAGATGCATATTCTATGAAATAATAATTTTCATCTCTCTCCCTTATAGCTGCTTTTAGGTGATAGAAAAATAGAAGCCAATGTGAAATGCAAGCACGCAGACATTGCAAAAGACGTACACAAGGCACCGAGTGATACAACCTGGATTATTACCAATTACATAGAAATTTTCATCTGGTTCACGCAAGATGACAAGCCAATTGATGTGTGTTCCATTTGGAAGAAAGGACTAACTGTTGACCTTCATTTCAATAATGGTGTTAAAGTGAGCATTTCTGATTTTTGTAAAGTGAAATTCAGGCACCAATGATATAATCATCTTCATTTTTAACTATTTTAAGTCACATGAGTGCTGAGTAATCCAATACAAATGTGTTATAATTTGTATAATTTTTTTTTTCATATGATAATGTCATGAGCCAAAAAAATGTACTTTCATTTTGAATTTTTAATTGCCAGGACACTACATTTCTGAAAGGGAAGGCCATCTACTGTGAAATCCAAGATCTTCAGAAACTTAGGGTACAGAACTGCCATATTCTCATAATATATTTTGGAAAAATGGATATATGAAGGTGAAAGATTGCCAAACCTTTACATGCATCTGTTTCTAATTTATATTGGCACTAAAATGAACTTACATTTTACAGGAACCACTGAAGTTGGAGCTCACACTGAAATATCTTCCCAAAGGTTTGAAGAGCGAGGTCCAGGAATTTGATCTTGGCTGGCCATCCGTCTCTAAGCAAAATGAACACTGGAATTGCCTTGACTAGTGCCAAATAATGTGAAGTCTTTATCTTTGTATCAAGCTTTCCTTTTCAGATATTCCTATAAATGATTTGCAATCCCAAGGATATGTATGTGAAGTCATATTAGGTTACGAGAATGACGGCATTTCTCTAGTACCGAGTAGGAAGCTGTGAAAAAATGTCTGGACCTCAGATGTGATCCGAATTATTTGATTGTAAATTTGATGTGTTGAAAAAAAATCCTTTTTGTTTCCACACATGCATATCATGCCTAGAATGTCAGTCCAACTAAAAGATCATACTGTACACTTTTTATCATTAGATTGGTCATTTTATAAAAAGTAAAGCAAAGAAGAGTAAAAATAGAATTTACATATGTAAGTGAGTTATATATATACCTATACATCTACATCTACATATACATATGTATGTATGTATGTATGTATGTATGTATGTATGTATGTATGTATGCTTAAATGTATATATGTATATTATATATGTATATATGTATATATGTATATATGTATATATGTGTATATGTGTATATGTATATATGTATATATGTATATATGTATGTATATATATATATATATATATATATATATATATATATATATATATATATATATATATATACATACATACATACATACATACATACATACATACATACATACATACACACACACACACATACATACATACATACATACATACATACATACATACATACACATACACTGTTTAATATACAGTATAGTCTCACAACTTGTAACCTGACCATTATGATGAAAGTTTTTATGATGCAAGATTGTGATATAAGGCAGTCTTTCACTCCAAATATTTCCTTAGATTCCCATAACCCCTTTTTATGACTTACTTATAACACACTTGACATGTGTAGGTGCAGTGGTAGTGTATATACATCATTAGATATATATATTTTGCATAATGATATGTCCTCATATAATTCAAAATAATTTGGCAGTCACAAAATCGTTCAGCAATTTTAATGTCCTGCTGTTCATGCACTTGGGCTTATGATTTTTAGGAAGACTTTTACATATTTTAATGTAGTAATTTTAATTTGTATAATTTGATTTGAGATTTTGCATTGCTGTGTTACATAAAGTACAAATGGTTTTACAAATACTCGTCATGTGATATAGAAAGAACTAAAGATACTGTATGAATGTTAAATACAAATGTATTTTATTATTATGTGAATTTGAGTATAGATATATATATAATAAAGAGAATTCAGTGCAATGACCCTAATTCTATTTTTAACCTTGGCTTTTCCTTTTGTGCATGTGCAAGTGTGTTTGTGCTTGTGTATGCAAATGTGTTTATGCTTACTATGTTTCCATCCATTAATTGCCTCCTATTGATTGTGTCTTTGATTTAATTAATCCCTTCACTGCCACAGTTAGATATGTCCCCCTCTGGATACCAAATTGAAATGTCCTTATCATGTTTCCATAAACATGAACAATAATGGCAACAAAAAAGTATTAACAATAATATCAATAATTATACTGATAATGATAATGAAGATAACCATGATAATCATCATTACAATACTCATGGTTAGGGTGATAACAAGGTTAATATCATAAACATCTATTCAAATAATGGTAGTGGAATCAATAAACAACATTGCTGTTCTTATTTTGATGTCAATTTGAAGCAAAAAGGGAAATTTGATATCTTCTGATTTCGCATTCCCGTATCTCCATTAATTTTTCCCCATTTTTATTCAACACTGATATTTTACCTTGGCAAATATTAATATGGTCATTTGTCATGTTCGTTTTCTTCAGCCCCCCCCCAAAAAAAAAAAAAAAAAAGGCACTTCACAGCTTCATACAACGTGCCATATCAGGTAAAGGCATTCTTATAATATAATTTCCCCACCTCAGTTATGATATCGGTTATGTGAACAAGTCATTCGTGGCGGTTACCTCATGTTATCAAATGACCAATGTCACAATAATGATTTTGTAAAACCATTTGAATAGATGACGAAAAAAAGAATTACCGAGAATGAAGAATGTAGTGCTGCTACCATCACCACTGCTGCCGGTACTACTACAACTACTACTACTGCTGCTACTACGACTGCTGCTGCTACTAATAACTATGATAATAATGCAACATCTATGGGTATTAACTATGAAAACATTGTAAAACAAGTGTGTGGTAGTGATAAAAAATAACAAAGAATAATAAATCAAATGTTCCTATCGAACTTCTTCGTGATAAATTATCTTCCTGTGCGATAATCGGGACAAGCAAAAATGATTATAAATTCATTGAACTTGAACTTCCAAAATCACAAAAAGATAGAGAAAGTATGAACAACACATCACTTTCAGTAAGGCAGCATCGAATATTAATTATATTTCCCAAAGGCAAATTGATGGTAACCCTAATATATAGCTTCGTCAATGAGAGAATAAGAATATAATCTAATACTGAACCGAATTTACTAATGATGAACATTGAAAAAGTATTATTAGTTATACTGCTACTACTACCAAGGGTATACTAGCAATATTATGAAAAATGTAACGAATACTAATCGTCATCTGTTCAAGATATGATTGGTGTGGCCAGTTTAGTATAACTGATACCATTGGAGATATTATCACCGGTGCCGCGATCATCACATCATCATCATCATCATTATCATCACCATCACCACAACCACCACCACCACTACTACTACCACTAGCATTATCATAGTTGTAGTTATCATCACCATTATTACAATTATTTTTATTTCTTGAATTTCTTTTTCCAGCATCCCATAATCTCTGAGTGTATTCCAAAACAGCCAATCCTCGCATTGCAGCACTTCCTTCCATTGCTACTGAGATAATATTTCTCACTGATGATGAACTAATACAAAAAACAATATACCAAATACTTTTCGACCGTATTTTGTCTTACCATAGTGTCCATCTCTATAGCAAGTCCATCTACTTGCCCCCCCTCCCCCCAGACGCATTCATCCTTTTATTAAGAAGTAAAAAGATTTCTCCATGGCAATCCAACTATTGTTTGATTTTTCCATTTTGCTGACAGATGAGACCTCCATTTTTTAGAGCAAGATCCCTGTTGGATTTTCGACACGGAGCATTTGTCCTCAAGATGGCCGCTACTCCAGCATTGTCAATACATTTGAGGTGTTTCTGTCTCGATACAAAACGTGATAAGTATCTAATAGGATATGCGAGAAACATACAATATCCTGCAAGATGTATTCCGCCGGCTAATTTCCTTGAATCATCTTGTTCATGTCTAGAAAACCACGAATAAAATGTATAATCGTGTGATATCATGGTCTACCAACAAATGACCATTATTAACACCCTTACTAATGTTCTTAAGTCCTGAGTCGAGGTATCGGTAAGAATATGTCTTAGCAGGGGTGGTTTTGACGCCAAACACTTTGACTAATTGGGGGTTTTGGATTTGTTGTACATGATATTTGCATTGGAGATAAGTGATATTTCGCAGTGATATTTGCATAACGTAACTAATAGGCAAGAGCGTTGACCACTCTAACTTTCTTCCTCCCTCATCACTGACCATATGAAAAATATTGGAAAAGCTGAAAAAAGCATACAATTACACGATTCGTTATCTGTCTAGCAACGCACAGGTCGCCGCCGCTGTTGTCGACCGTGTCAAAGAGTTCTTCTGATCGTCTAAGGAGCACAAGTAAAAGGGGTGTTCTTCATTTCCAGACCGTCAGCTACACTCGTTTCAATATCGTCAACAAATTCAGTACAGTTAATTTTTCTACTCGAGAATAATCTCTTAAACTCACTTGAATTTTAGAAGTATAATTATCAACAGAAACATCCATGTATGGTATATTAAATAGGCAAAAGTTGTTACTCAAAGAAATACTTCCTTATGCATTTCGATTTGTTTGAGAGTGATTATTGATCAGCATACTGTGAATGGCTGAGAACATTTCCTTTTTGTATATGTAGTTTAACAATTTACTATTTCGTCGATCAAAAGATTCTTCTTGTCTTAAATATTTTTAGTGTAATGTCTCTGGTAATGATAATAATGATAATCAGAAAGAAGATGAGGACGTGAACTAGAAACATTAGTTGAAGAAAGGGGAACACTTTACCGCCACTATTATTATCATCATTAATTTTAGTTGACAGTGAACACTATCCACTTGCTATTGTAGAGGTTTGGTCCCATAGCCCTGGTTGTTGTTGTGCCGATTGAGGTTGTCAGTTGCATAGGTCTTCGAGGCACTATCAGTCATGTGGCCATGGGTTCGGAGGACCCTGCCATGGTCATCAGTGACGTATCTCGTTTATCAGTAGGATCAAACGCCTCTTGGTTGTGAGTATCTCGCTGCTGAGGTGTGTTTCATCGCCCTCCTTCTGGCATCACAGTGTTTATATAACTTCCAGGGACCATCTCCAGAGGGAGAACCCGAAGTTTCACATTTCGAGTATGTACCATAGTCATGTTTGCGGTTGGCAAAGCTGGCCCTAGATCGGTGTTTAATTGCCCTCCTTCCAGTCTGCCTATTGATGGAAGAAGAGCCAAGATGACCACGTTCCAAATGAATGTCATGTCCAATAATATATACTTCCTCACTATAGGACCTGGATGGGTATTTATTTTCTCTCCCTCTGGTCTCATAAGGTTTGTGTGACTTTGGAGGGAGAGCCCGGAAAAGTCACCCGCAGGCGTGCGTCGCATCTATTATTGGAGATCTCATCATCAGAGGATCTGGAAGTGTCCCTCTGGTCCCATAGCCTAAGTGCGACTTTCGCCCACCGACTTTAGAAGGAGAGCCCGAATAGCCACTTCTTGTGTGATCACTGTGGTATGTGATTATCTCCAGGACCTTCTTCATTAGAGGACCTGGAGGTGTGTTTTATCGCTCTCCTCCTATCTGCGTAGATCTCGCCTATCAACCTTTGTAGGAGAGGCCAGTTATCCTCGGCAGCTGTGTTTGCTAGTGGAAGCCCTGAGGCATAAAAAGCAGCCCAAAAGGCATACATAAGCAGGCGGAGAATGAACCCGCAGAGAAGGGACACAGACAGAGAGAAGAACAGTCAGAAGGAATAGTTCTGACCTCCAGCCCTCGGCTAGAGGCAAGTGTATAATCAGGCCATCAATAAAGAACATGGCAAGTGAACATCTTTCCCACAGGGTCACAACGGGCGAAGCAAGTGTGTTACAAGTACGATGATGGTTTTCCATCACACTTCATTTGTATATCTCACTTTATTTACACTCGAAAAAATGACACCTTTAATTTAGATTAGATCTTTATTTACCACCCTGGCTAACTGCACAGGCATGGGCAAGCTTTGATACATTGATGTTGAGTCATAACATTGTTGCTAACATTGTATTACAAATTAAGGTAATAACATGATTATATTTTATAGTATATTAACTGTGAATAGACATTTGATAAATGTTGTAATACGATATAACATACCGAATTTCGGATATAGTATAAGTACATCTTCTAGTACAGTTGATGTTAGGAAATAATTACATAACTCTGCATACCTCATGCTAGGTAGCCTGAAAGGTTATTTCATATGGCACTCTGAAATGTAATGTTCAAGTGTTCGTTTATACTCTTCGTTGCAAAGTCTGCATTTAGTTTCTTCTACATTACATTCTGAACTGACCTGCCAATACATTCTGTATCCAAGTGTGATTCTTGCAGTCACAATATCACATTGTCTTGCCCTTGTCTTGTATGAACCATAAATGAATCTCTCCTGCGAAAAACGGGTCAAAATGTTTTATGCTACAGCTTTCAGGTCTTTGAGAGTTTGTTAGCTCCATCAAGTCCTCCCTATTGGAGGTTCTTATTATGTGTGAGATCCTAGCAAGAGGTATGCCAAAGTCTATATCCACACTTTGCTTATCACATGCTGCCCTTGCTAGGCGATCAGCATGATCATATTTAGCGATCACAATATGCGATGGTATCCACATAAAATGTATAACATGGCCCCGTTCCTTGGCGCGATGTACATTTATTCTTATATCATTTACGATATTTCCAGAACCTTTATCAAGAGTGTTCAGAGCCTGGAGAGCACTCTGCGAGTCGCAGAAAATTACTCCTGAGCCTTGAGTTAACAGAAAGTCTGTGGCTATGAGTATTCCTGCCAACTCAGTTTGCGTAGTGCTCGCCCAGTCATGAACCCTCCTACAATCTTGGTGCTGCAAAATATTGTTTTTATATACAACATAAGCACATCCTGCTCTGCTTCCAGACTGTAAGGATCCATCAGTGTAACACTCATAGTCATTATTCAGAGTTTCAAGATGCTCATTAATGGTTGCAAGGGCGTGTTGCTTAAGTACAGCTGGTGAAACTGTGTCTTTGTTAGGGACATTAGCATAAAATACGTTCAATGTCGACATTTTCCACGGTGGAATAGAACGTCCATATGGGGACCTACCCAAGGACATATTTAATTGGTGTATGAATTTGTATTTCACTTGCAACCATGAATTTGAGTGTGACTCGGTATTGTTATGCAAAGTTGGATTCTTTATCTTATGTTAAAGTTGCCTTTGGAACTCTGTAATATATCGGGGTTCTTTAATTGCTTTGACACCAAATATAGTATTAATGTATGATATTCTTTCGTAAATAGATGGCAAGTTAAGTTCCGTTCTCATGTTCACAATCCTCGTTGTTTTGGGAGCACCGAGAATGATCCTCATGGCTGCATTCTGTACAATTTCTAGACAAGTTATTCAGCATATCCCTCTGAAATTCCATTTCTTTCTCCCTAACCTCCCTCTCTCTTTCCCGGTCTTCTAACTTCCTCTCCTCCAGCCTAAGTATTTCTTTCTCAAGCTCCATCTCTAATAACTTTTCCGACTTACATTCGTCCATCTCGCATTGTTTTAATGCAGTATCTTCTATTATATTACCGCTCACCAAAGCTTTAAGTACAGCATCTTTGATATTGGCTTTCCTCCAATTAGTCTTAATTTCTACCCCATAATGCTTTGCTAAAGCAACCCAATCTTCCTTACGAATATTTTCACACATAAATCTTGCTACTGAAGGTTCTTCAATGAACTCATCAAAATTAAATGGTTTCATTTCGAGTAAAAATGGACAATTATGTAAATTTAGTTACGTAAGTAAGTTTCACTCCTTCACTATTTTCAAGTAATCAAGAACTGTGCATTGGACTGGCCCTCCTTTGTTATGCCATAAGACAATAACGTTTTGTTCACTGTATCATACTCCCAATTAACCAGTTTTTAATTTAATATTAAAAATATTTGTTTCAGTTACTTGATTCTCACATTTATTTATTTAGCAGTATTTCCAGATTATTTCCTAAAACTTCTTACATCATGAACATGTAGAGGAGTGAAGGATTGAAATCATAAGCAAAATGTAACGTTAATAGTATCATTTATTTAACACAAAATTACGTGAAAGAAATTGTTAAACTCTAAATATAACTCCTAACATTTAAAATGTCACAATAAGACATATAATAATACGAAAACCCTAAGACAAATACAGACTTGATTGCACCAAGAAAATACAAAGAACAGCACCGTCAGGAGAGACCTCAGACACCGCCCTTGCCCTTCGCCAGCCCAGCCGTCACTCTTAGGCCTAATGACTGTCAGTGGCTGCGAAGAATTTAAAAATCAACAAAACGGCGGCTTCTTTATTCAATATCATAATCGATTTAATATCTGCCGATACATTACTTTTACATGGTATGGTGAATAATTAAATAATCAATATACATTATTATACGCCGCAACACACCAGCTGAACAGGAGGACAGGCAACAAGCCTTCCCCACAACCTCCCTAGTACACCACTTTGGGTAAGGATCATTATGGCAGTATTCTACGGTTTGCTATATGCATTACGCTATGCACGCATGCAATGCTCTATGCATAACACAATGTTAACATTGACACCATGTTCTCTGCCAACAAGAGTCTTGAGTGGCTTCAGCCGCTCCCACAGTCTTTTCTTTAAGTTCATAATGAATTCTGTGTCGTTAACAGTCACTCCGAGATACTTGTATTTGTGGCAAAGATCTAGCTCAATGTCATCTATATGAAAGTTTAGCAATAGGATTGTAAGAGGATTGAGTGCCTTGTTTTTTTTTCAACTGAGATTATCAAACTGCACTCAGTAGCTTTTGCGGACATTACATTAAGAATCTGTTGCATTCTATCCTCGCATGAGGATTTAATGCAGATGTCATCAGCATAACAAATAATGGAATCACTGCCCTCAAGTGGTATATTGCTTAATAGTCTGTGCATTAAAATGTTAAATAGCATGGGGCTAAGTACGCCCCCCTGAGGTGTGCCAAGCTCAAACATTTTAGAGTATGTACTTTTGATTCCCCTGAAGAGAACATGAGCTGATCGGTTTGATAAATACATTTGAATCCACGTGATACATGACTCTGCTAAAAAAAAAATATCTCAAGTCAATGAGATGGGTCGGTATTTATCAGTGTTCGTTTTGGGTATGGGAATGATTAAGCTTTTAGTCCAGGAGCTCGGGAGTATTCCTTGGGATAAGCTTAGTCTATAAAGATGTAAAAGTGGGTTACCTGGTACCTGAGCAATGAGCCGAAGTACACTATAAGTGATGCCATCCTCGTCTGGGGCAGTCGCCTTACCCTTGCGAAGTCGGGGGTTCAGTGGCAGAACAGGCTATGGTAATGTTAAAATTCCTATTTATTTTCGTGTTGTTAAGTTTATCTTTTATTCTCTGCGGAAGTGAGTTCAGCTGAGAGGTTCTGGCCCACTCATCTAGTAACAAATTGGCCTGTTCTAATGGGCTGTGGAACTGCGGAGTGGCGACAGCTTTACCTGACAAACTATTGATTTTTCTCCATACCTCAGCTGCAGAAGTTTGGTGGTTAATACTCTGCAGGAATTGCTCCGAATGTTTACTACGAATTTGAGCCTTTAATTCTCTGAATTCTTTATTAGCTCTGAAGAATCGTAAAAAAAAATCTGATGTCATGTCATCCCTATAACAATTAACAAGCTCCTGAACTCGTTTTTGCTCCCTACTTAAGATGGGGTCATTTATCCATTTTGGTGCGTGAGGGACTGGGGAACTTTTTTTCTTTGAGAATTTTCTTGAGCAGACCCATGTATTGTAGTATTCAGTGACAACTTTCATCAGGTCTTGAGAGTAATTTTCAACAGTGGTTACGACATAGGTGCTATACCAGTCATAAACACGTGCCTTGAAGTGATGCTCCAGTCCCGGTGGGATTGTAATTTTAGGTCTGGGTGCTTTGTGAGCTATGCTGTTGTCTACAGTATACTCTGTTAGGATTGCAAAGTGGTCACTGACTAACTCTCGAACCAGTGAAGTACAAACATTACCATGTACAAGATCTTTGCCAATTACATAATCTAACCTGCCACCTGCCAAATGAGTCTGTTTATCTGGGACACCTTTTATTCTCAGGAAATACAACGTGTAATTTCCGTAGAATTTCGAATTAGTCTCTCTCTGCGCTATGGTTATTTCCGTTTACACTTCATTTATAAATGTCACTTCATTCACACTCAATATGAAATTCTCTTCTAGATACAGTGATCGCCGTGACACATCGTGTGTGACCTCCGAAGATATTAGGCGGTGCGTCCCGTCGCACTTCAGTTTATTCAA
>NW_028234441.1:14419561-14427061 GCF_977035675.1 Penaeus japonicus
TACATGTCTAAAAGGAGAAAATATTACAAACGTCAAGACTGACGACCTCGACGGAAGGATAAAGAAACAAAGGAATCGTGAAGGAAAAAATATGAATGAAGAAAGTGATGAGAGTGAAATAATGAAGACGCAAACTAATAATACTAATAATTATTATTACTATTATTATTATAATAGTAATAATAACAACAATAACAACAACAATAATAATAATAATAACATTGAAAAGAAGAAAGGAACGGTGGAGAACAATAAAACCAACAGTGGTGAAGCTACTGATGATGATGATAGTATTACATTTGTATGTAAGCTGTTTATAAAGTTAGTGATAAGAATGATAAGGAAATTATTTATGATAGAAGCAGAATAAATGCAACGATTACGCCATCCAATAATCATTTTACTGCTAATGAAGCAACAACGCCATCTATTGCTCATTCCAGTGCCAGTGGAAAGATAACGCCGTCTGGCACTTGTTCTGTCATTAAAGAGCGAGATCAAAGCCCGGCAATCGGGGAAACGAAAACGCCTTTTGATACTTATTCTCCTTGGAATAAAGAGAAAAGAAAGAGAATAATAGTCGACGATGGGGTCGGTGAAAATAATAAAAAGAAAGGTTTATCAAAGTCAACTTTGCAATGCCTTAGTGAATGTATCACAAAATCTTTCAATCTATTACTCGAAGTTTTAATGTCGTTTTTCTATTTCTATCATTCTGTAAGAAGACAGAATTGAATTAATTTACCAAACGAGAGACCGAAAAATGTTTGCATCACAAAGAAGTATGTTTTTGATAATGTTCCTGAAGACAATTCAGTTACTTCGCTTTAGTCTATCAGGAGGTTCGAGCAATACACAAATATCTGAAAGATTTCGAGGCTTTTCTTAAAGGGGGTTAGAATAATAAGAAAAATGGAATAAGAGGTTTGTTATTATATACATTAGAAAAAATATATAACCAATCTTACAAATAGAAGGAAAACAACTGCCGTACTTCACGGAGGGTCTATTCAGAATCTACAAATGGATATTGCAAATTTGCTTTATCTTTACCTTGCAGAAAACTTTCTACGAAGGTTCGTGCTTATCTATAAAAAAAATGTATTGAAAAGTTTGTCACAGGCAATGATATTATGGACCTTTTTAATTTAAAAAGATGACATCTCAAAGGATGAGGTTAACAGAACATGTCTCCAGGTGAATAATGGAAAGGATCTTTCTGTCTGTCTCTGTTGAATCTTCAGAGACTATTGATAAGTACATTAACAATAAGATCGGATTTTACTGTTATTTGACTACAGAGACAGCCTTATTATCTAGACGTTCTTCGCCATCTATGTTAAGGTGTACCTAATACATGCGTCAGATCTGATTATGGATCAACTTTGACTGTGACACTGTTGTCATTTTATTCTAAATAAATAGGCATTTGTTTCACTGTGCGTTTTCTTTTCATATGATATTTTTCAGCTTAATCATGCCTTCTACTCGGCCCAAATAATTTCTATTTTTTTTTATTCATTCCAGTGAATTGAAATATCCCTTTCTATTCAAGAAAAAATATAAAATGTCGCAAAATATCTATGGAGAAAACAATAACCTGTCCAGTCTTTGTGGTAAATGAAATAATATGAAAAAAATTCCATATTAGAAGAATGGGTTTCTATAACATGCGAGCCTCAACTTAATCTGACATGTAATCAAGTGGTCTACTTACATTAATTTCATTTTGGATGCTTGAATAAGCAGCTAATAAAGACTTATGTTCATTTTGGCCCTAATTCATAAATTGTCTCCTAGCGAGGGGAGAAGTTGAAATATTGTTGCAAGGATGGGACACAATACAAGCCGAGCTGCTATCACAGGATGCCAATAGTTGCCAGCTTGGCTTTACTCTAACAATTACTCATCGCTGCCTCTTACAGTATAATAACATTATTCAATGTACACTATATATCCACAATCTCATTTTACGATTTTTTCTAAGACGTCGACTAACATCAAACACTTTTGGTCTTTCATCCGGTGCTGAAAATATGAAAGGAAGTGAAAAAGAAGTGGAAATATGAAAATATTAGATGAGATGTAATTAGGAAAAGCCAAGATACTGAAACATGATCCACAAAACTCAAGAAAAAGAGAGAAAAAAGAAAAACAAACTTGAGTCATCCCCATCACCCCCACTGGATACGATGCCAATAAGATGGCAGAAAAACTTTTCTGAAGGATTCATTGTGAATCAAGATCTGATGGATATTATAAAAGGTTCAGATATTATCAATAGAGATGCTTTAATAACCAGTGGTACGTCAAGGGATGTTCAGAAGATTTGTGATGGATTATCTCAATAGCGTCTGATCAGGATATTCTATCATTTCCCCAGTGTCCTAAAAATTATCCTTTACATTTCGAAATAATTTCTACTAACAATAAAAAGCGTACGCCATTTGCGCCGATGGTAAACATACATATTAAGTTGATATGATATATGATATCAAAACTTTTAACAGTTGAGGAAAAGCATATTCAAGCCATACTGTGGCAGGAGATGAAACTATTAAATTTAATTCAAGTACCATTGACAGGTGTGTAAATACAGAAAAGAAAAATCTGTCTTGCATACAATATTAAAGAATAGAATTTTACAAAGAATAACACTAAGACGAATTCGTCTTGGTGCACAGTCTAGGTGAATTTAGATGCAATAATGTTATTTCATTACAGTCTTAATATCTATGTGTACATATAGAAATAAATGCTTGTGTTTTTACGCATGTTAGCGAGTGTGGACACTGGCCTGTGTTGTGCCTTTTATCCGATGGAAAGGGTGTATAAAACTCCCAAGATTCTATATTGTTTTATTAAAACCTCTTTAACAGTATTGATACGAATACAGATGTAGAAAATTGTTAATGTTTACACGTACATATAAATGCTCATGATTGAATGTGTACATGTATGTTATACAAATACTACTATGTCTGAGTTAATAGAAAACAAATATTTATCTTGAAGTTGACTTTCAAGAAGGAGACAACTTACTTGTACACGAGTGAATTGTTATTATTTATAAAATAGAAATAACAAAAAATACACCTTTCCGTAATACTATTATCGATAATGCTACTATACAATATCAAAGAATGATAGTTAGATATTGTTCAAGGTATAGAAGAAGAGTATATTGATGATTCTTCTTTGTCCTGAAATTTATAGACATAAAAAGCTGTTCTGTAGATTTTGATGATAAATGTATTATTAGCAAAATCATCGATCTAAGTGTAAGGAAATCTAGTACAGATAATGAAGCTATTTTGGAGATTACAAACTTTAATGATAATTTTGTGAATACTGGGAATATGGTGTACATATTGGGTTCTACGACATGTCGAAGTGAGACCTTCATGAAAAAGCTGAATGATATTCCAAAAATATATAAGAACAAGCTGGTGAGTTTATTCATGTTAACAAATAGGAATGGAATTATAACACAAACACATGTCAGTAATCTTGTAAGTGAACTGGACCACGCATGACGTTTATTACAGTCCTTTACATTATGCAGTTTAACATATGTCGCTCCAGTGGATAGGAAAATCTTAAAGATCTAATTGTGAAGGACTTTAATCAATGAGGCTTATGATAGAAATATAATGACTATCCTAATGACTATTCTATTCCAATCAGTACTTTGTAACAATAGTAGTAATAACAATGGTAATTACGAAGAAGACAGAGATGGTGGCGAGGGATTAAAAATCGGAAAGACATTTAGTATCGTTTTTGAGAGCTTATGATGGATCCACCTTGCTCTTGCCATGCGAGGAAAGGTGCAAACACGATTCCAATGGGGAAATATGTACATGACGAACACTTGCTAGAAGCTTTACGACGAAATCCTCTCTTTGGAGCGATAGAAGGCGCAAATGATCCTTGGGAGCGTATGATTGTCTTATGGAATATTTGTAAATGTATAAATATGACGATTATGGGTCTTATTAGAGTTGACTTAGCTTTTTGATAGATCAAAGAAAATTAATTTACATTTTTTGAAAAATAAAAGAAAAAGAAATGTAGACTATTCACAACCTTCGATCTTGATAAAGCAACAGAATAATTAATCGACAAAGCTTCACAAAAACTCTGCTGAGACTCAGAGATTTTTGTCGCGAGAACAAGTGTTCAAATCAAGAGCCAGAGGACTTGGATGAGAATCAGAAAATGGCGACGACGAAGAAGACTGCCGCTCGAAAGCACGAGTCCCAGACATTCCTCAAGATGCACTCGAAGCAATAGGTGGATGGGATTATATTTCCATTTTTTTCTATTTGCAACAACGATGAATAAAGTATAATTTCCAGTATAAGACACTGAAAATAACCTCTTGCCCTCTCGAAAGCAAGCGTTCAGTCTTTGCTTTTTAAATGCAATCGAAACAAGTGGGTGTGATAATATTACTAATTCTTTTATTTGCAACAAAGACGACGATAATATGAATCTCCAGAATATGACATCGACAATAACCGACATCCCTCTCGAAAGCACGAGTCCAGACATTCCTCAAGATGCACTCAATGCAACAGGCGGATGTGGCGATCTCTGTTCCCTCCGTGGCATCGCGGGAGAGGGAGCGACGCAGCACCACCTCCGAACGCCGCGACGCTCATCCTGTGAATGCGAGGCGCGGCGACCGCGGCCGAGTCTACCCTGTGAAATCTTCTCTGTCTCCCCGACGCTGAGATTAATTTCCACTTGGTACATCTTTCGCTCTCCCGCCGGATCTCACCCAAGGCTTATTCAGGCGGCGATTCGGCAAGGGATCTTTTTTCTATCTCAATTATTATTTCTTGTTATATATATATATATATATATATATATATATATATATATATATATATATATATATATATATATATATATATATATATATATATGTGTGTGTGTGTGTGTGTGTGTTTTATATATATATATATATATATATATATATATATATATATATATATATATATATATATATGTGTGTGTGTGTGTGTATATATATATACACATATATATGTATATACATACATATATATATATATATATATATATATATATATATGATATATGTATATATATATATATATATATATATATATATATATATATATATATATGATATATGTATCTATATCATATGTATGATATAAATATATAATGTATATATGTATATATATATATATATATATATATATATATATATATATATATATATATATATATAATGTATTTACACACAATGTTGTTTAATTTTTCCCCAGCCATCATCATACAAAGCTATAACAAGTATTTTGTAAGAAGGCAGGGAAGCTAATGTTTTTTTGTTTTTTTTTATTACTAAACTAGAATTTACGTGATAGTAATTTATATAAAAATGAAAATCCCCTTAAAAACTGAATATGCAAATAACTACTATCTGGTGAAGTCGCTTGTAGTTAAAACATGGAGGAAAATACAATATACGAAATAAGAGAATATCATTATTAACGAAAGAAAAAAAAAGAAATATTAATTTCATTAACAACAAAGTAGAAATAACAGTAGCGTGGTGAGAGAAGCGATACTATGACGCAGGAGAGAGAAAAATATACTTTACTAAAAAAAAAAAAAAAAAAAAAAAAAAAAAAAAAATAATAATAATAATAATAACAATAATAATAATATAAAACAGAAATAACAGTAGCGTGGCGAGAGAAGCGATACTGTGACGCAGGAGAGAGAAAAATATACTTTACTAAAATAATAATAATAATAATAATAATAATAATAATAATAATAATAATAATAATAATAATAATAATAATAATAATAATAATAATAATAATATAAAACAGAAATAGCAGTAGCGTGGCGAGAGAAGCGATGCTGTGACGCAGGAGAGAGAAAAATACACTTTCCAAAAGTATGATTTGTGAAAGAAGTAACGAGTGGAAAGTAATCCTGGCGCTGGGGAGAGAAGACAAGATTTTACAGAATGCGTTTTAGCGCGCGCGCGTAATGTTTGAAGGTCATCTGTTGATTAAGTATTTGTTTTTCTATTATCTTCAGAAAATATGTATATATAAAATACTCAATCACACACATGGACACGAGCGCGCGCGCGCCCGCTAAAACGCATTATGTAAAAAGTAATCTTAACTCCCCGCCGCAGAGACAGATTCTACTTTCTCACTTATCAAACTTATAGTAAAGTTTATTTTTCTCTCTCCTGCGTCACAAAATCGCTTCTCTCGCCACACTACTGTTTTCTACTTCGTTGTTATTGAAATTAAGATTTCTTCCGTTTTTATGCAAAGGAAGGATTTAGTGTTTCATATATAATAATATCATGTTTTTTCGTGTATTATATTTTCAATCATGTTTTAACTACAAGCGACCTTAGCGGATAGTAGTTGAGTGCATATTCAGTTTGATGGGTATTTTCATTATTATCCAAATTTCTATCACGTAATTTCTAGTTTAGTTATTTGAAAACATTATCTTCACTTCTTGTTCATCTCCCCCCCCCCCTCCTTTGAGCTGCAGAGTGTGCTTCCAAGACATTTCTTGACCTTTGACCTTTGGTTGGGAGCGGATGCTCCACTCTTACCATATCGCGTGGCTTATTATTTTGTCTTCAATTTGGATGTCTTAATATATTCAGCAGGATTTTGATCTTTTTTCTTTGATGATATATAATGGCTCGTATGCAAATGAGCTGTCTCCTGCTTGAAGATCATCCTCAAGATGAGTATGAAAATAAGACATGGCAGTTTTTGTATAAAACCCATACGCATATGCAAACTCAAGCATTTATTCATGTATGTACATACAAACATTAATTCTGTAATAAAATAACTTTTAGTTAATTTGCTACATCTAAATTCGTATCACTAATGTTCTATAGGTTTTTAATGAAACATTAAAGAATCTTCAGAGTTTTATACAGCAACCCTTCCACCGGGTAAAAGGCAGTGTTCACACACACTTGTATAAGTAGGAAACATACGTACAAACACATGCATTTATTTCTGAATGTACATATAAATATCAATGCTTTAATAAAATAACATTATTACATCTATAGTCACCTATGATGTTATCCTTTGAAAGATTCTATTCTTTATTATTGCTTGCAAGACATACATTTTTTTAGTATTTACACATGTATGTTTCTATTATACTTGTACTTGTATTTTCATATTTTTACTTGAGAATAAACTTAACCGAATGTAACGAAGGAAAAAAGACAAAAAGTGTTTGACTATTGGCATCCTGTGTTAATATTTCTTTTTCTCCCCGCGCTAGGAAACAATTTACGAATTAGGAGCAAAAGGAATCTGGAACTAAATACAACTCTTAAGAAGGAGTTTCTTCAAGCATACAAAATGAAATGAATATAGATAGGCCATTTCAGATTTAGACGAGGCTCGCATATCATAGAAACAATCAACCACTTGGGATGGTTATTGTTTTCTCCAT
>NW_028234441.1:14432061-14437810 GCF_977035675.1 Penaeus japonicus
TCAGCCCGTTCCGGTCCTCCTCACCCCTTCCGTGCATCCTCACCCTGTTCCGTGCATCCTCACCCTGTTCCGCGGATCCTCACCCTGTTCCGTGCATCCTCTCCCTGTTCCGTGCATCCTCGCCCTGTTCGTGCATCCTCACCCTGTTCCGTGCATCCTCACCCTGTTCGTGCATCCTCACCCTGTTCCGTGCATCCTCACCTGTTGCGTGCATCCTCACCCCGTTCCGTGCATCCTCACCTTCTCATGCTCAACCTGTTCCGTGCATCCTCACCCTGTTCCTGTGCATTCCTCACCCTGTTCCGTGCATCCTCACCCTGTTCCGCTCATCCTCACCTGTTCCGTGCATCCTCACCCTGTTCGTGCATCCTCACCTGTTCCGTGCATCCTCACCCTGTTCCGTGCATCCTCACCCTGTTCCGTGCATCCTCACCCTGTTCCCTGCATCCTCACCCTGTTACCTGCATCCCCACCCTCTGCTCTACATCCTCACCCTGTTCCCTCCATCCTCACCCTGTTCCCTGCATCCTCACCTGTTCGTGCATCCTCACCTGTTCCGCTCATCCTCACCCTGTTCCGCTCACCTGTTCCTCACCCTGTTCGTGCATCACCCTCATCCCTGTTCCGCTCAGCATCCCTTCACCCTTTCCGTGCATCCTCACCCTGTTCCGTGCATCCTCACCTGTTCGTGCATCCTCACCCTGTTCCATCCTCATCCTCATCCTCACCTGTTCCGGCATCCTCACCTGTTGCATCCTCACTGTTCGCATCCTCACCCTGTTCCGTGCATCCTCACCCTGTTCGCATCCTCACCTGTTCCGTCATCCTCACCTTTCGTGCATCCTCACCTGTTCCGCATCCTCACCCTGTTCCTCACTCACCTGTTCCGCATCTCACCTGTTCCGCCCTACCCTGTTCCGTGCATCCTCACCCTGTTCCGTGCATCCTCACCTGTTCCGTGCATCCTCACCCTGTTCCGTCATCTCCCTGTCATCCCTGTTCGCATCCTCACCCCTGTTCGCATCCTCACCCTGTTCCGTGCATCCTCACCCTGTTCCGTGCATCCTCACCCTGTTCGGTGCATCCTCACCCTGTTCCGCATCCTCACCCTGTTCCGTGCATCCTCACCCTGTTCGCCATCCTCACCTGTTCGTGCATCCTCACCTGTTCCGGCATCCTCACCCTGTTCCGCATCTCACCCTGTTCCGTGCATCCTCACCCTGTTCCGTGCATCTCCTTCCGTCATCCTCACCCTGTTCCCCTGTTCGTCATCCTCACCTGTTCCGCATCCTCACCTGTCCTTCCTCCCCTCACCTGTTCCATCCTCACCCTGTTCCGTGCATCCTCACCCTGTTCGCAATCCTCACCCTGCTCATCCTCACCCTGTTCCGTGCTCCCTCACCCTGTTCCGCTCATCCTCACCTGTCCTGTTCGCATCTCCCCTACCACTGTGTCATCCTCCGCCCATCCTCACCCTGTTCCGCTCATCCTCACCCTGTTCCGTCCGCACATTCCTCACCCTGTTCCTGCATCCTCACCCTGTCCGCACATTCCTCACCCTGCATCCTCACCTGTTCCACCTGTTCCTCATCTCACCCTGTATCCGTTCGCTCTCACCCTGTTCCGTGCATCTTCACCCTGTTCCGTGCATCCTCACCCTGTACCCTTCCGTGCATCCTCACCTGTTCCGTGCATCTCACCCTTCTATCATCACCTTCCGCATCCTCCCCACATCCTCACTCCCTGTTCCGCACATCCTCACCCTGTTCCGCACCTCACCCTGCGTGCCTCACCTGTTCCGCACCCTGTATCCTCACCCTTCCGCATCCTCACCCTGTTCGTGCACCCTCACCCTGTTCCGTGCATCCTCACCCTGTTCCGCATCCTCACCCTGTTCGTGCATCCTCACCCTTCGCGCATCCTCACCCTGTTCCGTGCATCCTCACCCTGTTCCGTGCATCCTCACCCTGTTCGCATCCTCACCTGTTCCGTGCATCCTCACCCTGTTCCGTCATCCTCACCCTGTTCGTGCATCCTCACCCTGTTCGTGCATCCTCACCTGTTCCGTGCATCTCACCCTGTTCCGTCATCCTCACCCTGTTCCGTCATCCTCACCTGTTCCGCATCCTCACCCTGTTCCGTGCATCCTCACCTGTTCCGTGCATCCTCACCCCTGTCCTCATCCTCACCCTTCCGTGCATCCTCACCTGTTCCGCACATCCTCACCCTGTTTCCGCATCCTCACTGTTCCGTGCATCCTCACCTGTTCCGTGCATCCTCACCCTGTTCCGCACATCCTCACCCTGTTCCGTGCATCCTCACCCTGTTCCGTGCATCCTCACGCTGGTCCGCACATCTCACCTGTTCCGCATCCTCACCCTGTTCTCCTCACCGCCCATCCTCACCCTGTTCGTTCCTCACCTGTTCCGCATCCTCACCCTGTTCCGTGCATCCTCACCCTGTTCCGTGCATCCTCACCCTGTTCCGGCCATCCTCAGCCTGTTCGTGCATCCTCACCCTGTTCCGCATCCACCCTGTTCCGCATCCTCACCTGTTCCGGCATCCTCACCCTGTTCCGTCATCCTCACCCTGTTCCGCATCTCACCCTGTTCCGTGCATCCTCACCCTGTTCCGTGCATCCTCACCCTGTTCCGTGCATCCTCACCTATTCCGCTCATCCTCACCCTGTTCCGTGCATCCTCACCCTGTTCCGCTCATCCTCACCCTGTTCCGCATCCTCACCTGTTCCGTGCATCCTCACCCTGTTCCGCTCATCCTCACCCTGTTCCGTGCATCCTCACCCTGTTCCGTGCATCCTCACCCTGTTCCGTGCATCCTCACCCTGTTCCGTGCATCCTCACCCTGTTCCGTGCATCCTCACCCATTTCCGCGCATCCTCACCCTGTTCCGTGCATCCTCACCCTGTTCCGTGCATCCTCACCCTGTTCCGTGCATCCTCACCCTGTTCCGTGCATCCTCACCCTGTTCCGCTCATCCTCACCCTGTTCCGTGCATCCTCACCCTGTTCCGCTCATCCTCACCCTGTTCCGTGCATCCTCACCCTGTTCCGTGCATCCTCACCCTGTTCCGTGCATCCTCACCCTGTTCCGTGCATCCTCACCCTGTTCCGTGCATCCTCACCCTGTTCCGTGCATCCTCACCCTGTTCCGTGCATCCTCACCCTGTTCTGCGCATCCTCACCCTGTTCCGTGCATCCTCACCCTGTTCCGTGCATCCTCACCCTGTTCCGTGCATCCTCACCCTGTTCCGTGCATCCTCACCCTGTTCCGCTCATCCTCACCCTGTTCCGTGCATCCTCACCCTGTTCCGTGCATCCTCACCCTGTTCCGTGCATCCTCACCCTGTTCCGCTCATCCTCACCCTGTTCCGCTCATCCTCACCCTGTTCCGTGCATCCTCACCCTGTTCCGTGCATCCTCACCCTGTTCCGCTCATCCTCACCCTGTTCCGCTCATCCTCACCCTGTTCCGTGCATCCTCACCCTGTTCCGCTCATCCTCACCCTGTTCCGTGCATCCTCACCCTGTTCCGCTCATCCTCACCCTGTTCCGTGCATCCTCACCCTGTTCCGTGCATCCTCACCCTGTTCCGTGCATCCTCACCCTGTTCCGTGCATCCTCACCCTGTTCCGTGCATCCTCACCCTGTTCCGTGCATCCTCACCCTGTTCCGTGCATCCTCACCCTGTTCCGTGCATCCTCACCCTGTTCCGTGCATCCTCACCCTGTTCCGCTCATCCTCACCCTGTTCCGTGCATCCTCACCCTGTTCCGTGCATCCTCACCCTGTTCCGCGCATCCTCACCCTGTTCCGTGCATCCTCACCCTGTTCCGTGCATCCTCACCCTGTTCCGCTCATCCTCACCCTGTTCCGTGCATCCTCACCCTGTTCCGCTCATCCTCACCCTGTTCCGCGCATCCTCACCCTGTTCCGCTCATCCTCACCCTGTTCCGCGCATCCTCACCCTGTTCCGTGCATCCTCACCCTGTTCCGTGCATCCTCACCCTGTTCCGCACATCCTCACCCTGTTCCGTGCATCCTCACCCTGTTCCGTGCATCCCTGTCGTGCACCTCACCTGTTCCGCACATCCTCACCCTGTTCCGCACATCCTCACCCTGTTCCGTGCATCCTCACCCTGTTCCGCACATCCTCACCCTGTTCCGTGCATCCTCACCCTGTTCCGCTCATCCTCACCCTGTTCCGCACATCCTCACCCTGTTCCGCTCATCCTCACCCTGTTCCGTGCATCCTCACCCTGTTCCGTGCATCCTCACCCTGTTCCGCTCATCCTCACCCTGTTCCGCTCATCCTCACCCTGTTCCGTGCATCCTCACCCTGTTCCGCGCATCCTCACCCTGTTCCGTGCATCCTCACCCTGTTCCGCTCATCCTCACCCTGTTCCGCACATCCTCACCCTGTTCCGTGCATCCTCACCCTGTTCCGTGCATCCTCACCCTGTTCCGTGCATCCTCACCCTGTTCCGTGCATCCTCACCCTGTTCCGTGCATCCTCACCCTGTTCCGCACATCCTCACCCTGTTCCGTGCATCCTCACCCTGTTCCGTGCATCCTCACCCTGTTCCGTGCATCCTCACCCTGTTCCGTGCATCCTCACCCTGTTCCGTGCATCCTCACCCTGTTCCGCTCATCCTCACCCTGTTCCGTGCATCCTCACCCTGTTCCGCTCATCCTCACCCTGTTCCGTGCATCCTCACCCTGTTCCGCTCATCCTCACCCTGTTCCGCTCATCCTCACCCTGTTCCGTGCATCCTCACCCTGTTCCGTGCATCCTCACCCTGTTCCGTGCATCCTCACCCTGTTCCGCACATCCTCACCCTGTTCCGTGCATCCTCACCCTGTTCCGCTCATCCTCACCCTGTTCCGCTCATCCTCACCCTGTTCCGTGCATCCTCACCCTGTTCCGCTCATCCTCACCCTGTTCCGCGCATCCTCACCCTGTTCCGCGCATCCTCACCCTGTTCCGTGCATCCTCACCCTGTTCCGTGCATCCTCACCCTGTTCCGTGCATCCTCACCCTGTTCCGTGCATCCTCACCCTGTTCCGCACATCCTCACCCTGTTCCGTGCATCCTCACCCTGTTCCGCTCATCCTCACCCTGTTCCGTGCATCCTCACCCTGTTCCGCGCATCCTCACCCTGTTCCGTGCATCCTCACCCTGTTCCGCACATCCTCACCCTGTTCCGTGCATCCTCACCCTGTTCCGCGCATCCTCACCCTGTTCCGTGCATCCTCACCCTGTTCCGCACATCCTCACCCTGTTCCGTGCATCCTCACCCTGTTCCGCTCATCCTCACCCTGTTCCGTGCATCCTCACCCTGTTCCGTGCATCCTCACCCTGTTCCGCGCATCCTCACCCTGTCCCGCGCATCCTCACCCTGTTCCGCTCATCCTCACCCTGTTCCGTGCATCCTCACCCTGTTCCGTGCATCCTCACCCTGTTCCGCGCTCATCCTCTCCCGTTTTCCTCGCATCCTCACTCCCTAATTCTCACATACCTAGACCTCTTCCTTCCATATCCCACCCTAGCTTGTCAAATCCTTACTCCTTTTTTACCCATTCCTGTTCCTTTCCACAGGTCCATCATGACCCACCATTGTCGTCTGATGCTACACACACCCACACGCATATGCCCACACACACACACACACGCATATACAGATTGGCTACAGGCATCACATTACGTGTCTTAGCCTTCTTTACTTTCATTTTGG
>NW_028234441.1:14437910-14440410 GCF_977035675.1 Penaeus japonicus
ATAACAAACTTTTAATTCTATCTGGCTTCTTGGAATGATTCATAACACCTTTTCAGATCAGCCTTGAGTTTTTCTAAATACTTGTGTCTTGTTCGAACCTCTTGGTAGACTAGACGGAGTGACAGAACCTTCATCAGCAACATCACCAGAAACATTCTTTTCCTTGACGTACTCTCGATGAATAGAGACTCTTAGTAATATATATTTTTTACAATTCCTTGTTTAGTAATGTCAGTATCATATTCCAATTCTCTCTCATAGAGTGATTTTGGTAAATAAACGAATCTTAAATTGTTCTGGAAAAAGCGGCATTACATGTACCGGTAATGAATAAAAAAATTGTCGACTATTGTTCTCTTTTTTTTTCTCTTTATTCCTAGTAGAATAAGCATTAAAATGCGTTTTCGTTTCCCTGATTGCCGGGCTTTGATCACGCTCGTTAATGATCGAACAAGTGCCAGACGGCGTTATCTTTCCACTGGCACTGGAATGAGCACTAGATGGCGTTGTTGCTTCATTGGCAATAAGATGATTATTGGATGGCGTTATCGTTGCATTTATTCCATCTCCATCTTAGATCATTTCCTTATCATTATTATCAGTATCATTATTAATAAGTTATTTACAATTATATCAATATCATTATCACTATTATCATTCTCTACCGTTCCTTTATTATTGTTCTTTTCAGTAGTGTTATTATCATTATTAGTCTGTGTCTTCATTCTCTCGACTTATCACAATGTTCACTCATAATTTTGCCATTAAGAGTACCTTGTTTCTCTATAATTACGTAAAGATCGTTAGTTTTAACGTTTTCCTTTTATATCTATATTATTTTTTTTTTTCTTTCTTTTTTTTTTACATTTTCTTATATGTGTTTGTGGAATGCGTAGATTCTGCTGCTGCTATATAGCTATTATAAGATTTTACCACCCATCCTGAGGTATAAAAAGAAAACAGAAAAACAATATTTTCTATGATATGTGGTTCGATTTGAATAGATACATTAAATTGTTAAATGTTTCAGTTTCTATTACATACTATGAAACGAAAAAAATGTAGCTTTATATATATATATATATATATATATATATATATATATATATATATATATATATATATAAGCCTCCATCATCAAGCAAGGTCTGGCCCCACGACAAAGGAAGATGATAGAAGCGGCATTGATACACTCAACTATCAACATGAACACCGCACCGGGAGCCACGAACTATCCAAGGTCGTCGCGCGCCGTATCATTGATGTGACCTGATATCTGTAGCATATATAGCCCACTCTATGGCGCTTGTGTACTATGCCCTGGTGAAGCAATAAAGTGAAAAGGCTTCGGCATATTCGTGTGTTTCTCTTCGTTGTTTTGTATGGAAGTATAGCAGTTGTTTCCTTATCTTTGTCTTAGATTTTCTAATATAGATAATAACAAACTTTTAATTCTATCTGGCTTCTTGGAATGATTCAAAACACCTTTTCAGATCAGCCTTGAGTTTTTCTAAATACTTGTGTCTTGTTCGAACCTCTTGGTAGACTAGACGGAGTGACAGAACCTTCATCAGCAACATCACCAGAAACATTCTTTTCCTTGACGTACTCTCGATGAATAGAGACTCTTGGTAATATATATCTTTTACAATCTCTTGTTTAGTAATGTCAGTACCATATTCCAATTCTCTCTTATAGAGTGATTTTGGTAAATAAACGAATCTTTAATTGTTCTAGAAAAAGCGGCATTAAATCTACCGGTAATGAATAACATTTTTGTCGACTATTGTTCTCTTTCTTTTATCTTTATTCCAAGTAGAATGAATATTAAAAGGCGTTTTCGTTTCCCCGATTGCCGGGCTTTGATCTCGCTCGTTAATGATAGAACAAGTGCCAGACGGCGCTATCTTTCCACTGGCACTGGAATGAGCACTAGATGGCGTTGTTGCTTCATTGGCAATAAGATGATTATTGGATGGCGTTATCGTTGCATTTATTCCATCTCCATCTTAGATCATTTCCTTATCATTATTATCAGTATCTTTATTGATATGTTATTTGCAATTATATCACTATCATTATCACTGTATTGTCATTCTCTACCGTTCCTTTATTCTTGTGCTTTTCAGTATTGTTATTATCATTATTAGTCTGTGTCTTCATTCTCTCGGCTTATCACATTATTTTGCCAGTAAGAGTACCTTGTTTCTCTATAATTACGCAAAGATCGTTAGTTTTAACGTTTTCCTTTTATATCTATATATATTTTTTTTTCTTTTTTTTTTCTTTTTTTTTACATTTTCTTATATGTGTTTGTGGAATGCGTAGATTCTGCTGCTTCTATATAGCTATTATAAGATTTTACCCCCCATCCTGAGGTATAAAAAGAAAAAGAGAAAAACAATATTTTCTATAATATGTGGTTCGATTTGAATAGATACATTAAATTGTTAAATGTTTCAGTTTCTATTACATACTATGACACGGAATAAATGTAGCT
>NW_028234441.1:14442910-14445609 GCF_977035675.1 Penaeus japonicus
GCAATATATGGATAAATTAAAATCACACACGCGCACACACACACATAAATGTAACGAATTAAACTATTTGTTATTTAATTACAATCTTATTGATTACATGTACTTATATAAATAAATGTTCGTGTTTGTGTGTGTATGAGTTTTATACAAAAACTAATATGTCTGACGATAATAGAAAAACAAATACTGATCTTGAAGATGATCCTCAAGCAGGTGACACTTCACTTGTAGACGAACTAATGTGCAATGAATTTTGTTGACGATGCATCAGGATCTTCTCTTGGTTTTATATCTTCTTGTTCACTAGAAAGTGTTATGTAAGTTAAATTCTCATTTGGATTATCATCTTTATTCCTAATTCCATCTTATCGGCCAGATGCTTCATTACATGTGAGAAGTGTAGCAAATGGGACATTGGGTTGGCGTCGGGGAGATATGACACACTTTACAAGAGGCGTTTCAGCTTCTCTCGCCACGCAACTGTCATGTCTGCCTTGGAATTAATCGTCTATCTATTTATTTATATATTACAAAGGGATGGCGTTGTATAATGTATGATAATACGAAAGAACATCTGTATACCAATTCTAGTCTTTATAAATATGAAATAAATCTTTAAAATAGCAATGTGTTTCCTGAAGAGCCTTTTTAGTGTGTAAACATAATGAATAATCCTTTATGAGTGTTTTGTATCGAGTACTGTTGGTATATGAAGTCCTGATTTGCTTATCATTTAATTGCGTTTCTATCTCTTGTGGGCTCCTTAGCTCGAGATTTCATATTTTTTACAAATCGTTGCTATCACTCGCAATGAAATCAGTTATGCGTACACGATCAAATAGATAATACCGAAAGTGCGATCATAGATAGTTAAATGGATGATTTATATTTGTCATGGTACCAAATTAGTAACCGGAGACCCTACCCCAAGTGTTGCCGAACTAATTGAATCTATAGCTGGTCAGACGTGTGGCACTTCATCAACGCAGAATCGATATGTTGATTGTGTCCTTTTTGTTTTTAATATAAAGATATTTCTACACTTTTCAAAACATACTCTACAAAATTGATTGTACAATAGGTCGTGTATAAGTAAACTATTTGTCTGCTTGAAGGTCATCTTCAAAATGAATCTTTGATTTTCTGTTATCGTCAGACATCTGTGATATATTGTCAATGATGAAAATAATGAAAACGAAGAGGAAAATAAAAGAATATGAAAGTTATGATGATAAGAATAATTTTAATAACAATATTAAGGATAAAGGCAATGAAGGGGAGAAGGAAAGAGAGAATTAAGTTTTGTAAAACAATTTAATATATCTATACAAATTGAATCACATACAATGGACAATTCTGTTTTTTCTGTTATTATCATTTTTTATTCCTTTCTTTACCACACGTTGGGGGAGTGTGTTTAAAAGTACTATAAACAGAGAAATGATAACCCAGTGTCAAATCATTAGAGCAGGCACTATATAAATAATCATTTAAAATGAATTGTAACAAAGGTATAGAAAAGACTAAGAAAGAAAAAATGAGAACAAAGGTCTACCCCGGAGAAAAATTATTACAAAACGCTCCAGAGACTGACGACCTCGACGGAAGGATAAAGAAAACAAAGGAATCAGGGTAAAGGAAAAAGGATATGAATGAAGAAAGTGTGATGAAGAGTGAACATACAGGAGTGGAAAACGCATTTTATTACTTATTCTACGTTTGAATAAGATGAGAAGAAGAAAGGGAGGGGAAAAATAGTAATAATTCCCCCCCCCCCCCCGCACGCATGGGGTCGCACTCCAAACCCCTGGACCCCAAAAAGAAACGTTTATTAAAATTAACTTTGCAATGCCTTAGTGAACGTATCACAAAATCTTTTAATCTATTACTCGTAGATTTAATGTCGTTTTTTTTTTTTTCTCTATCATTCTGTAAGAAGACAGAATTGAATCACAAATATCTAAAAGATTTCGAGGCTAATCTTAAAGGGGGTTAGAATAATAAGAAAAATGGAATAAGAGGTTTGTTATTATATACATTAGAAAAAATATATAACCAATCTTACAAACAGAAGGAAAACAACTGCCGTACTGTGCAGCGGAGGGTCAATTGGCGAGGAGATCTAGGACAAATGATATAAGCAAATTTGCTTTATCTATAGGCCATGCGCGATGAAAACTAAACGACGACCTAGGTTCATACTTATCTTATAAAAAAAAATGTTTGAAAAGTTTTTGTCACGATGACCATATAATGCTTCATGGACCTTTTTAATGAATAAAAATGACATCACAAAGGATGAGTTTAGCAGAACATGTCTCCAGGTGAATAATGGAAAGGATCTTTCTGTCTGTCTCTGTTGAATCTTCAGAGACTAACGATAAATACATTAACAATAAGATCGGATTTTACTGTTCCATTACTACAGAGGGAGGCTTATTAACTAAATGTTCTGTGCCATATGTATGTTAAAGTGTATGTAATACATACATCAAATCTGACAATGGGACATTTGGCTGACTTTGACACTATCGTCGTTTCATTTTCTTCTAAATAAACCAGCATTTGGTTCACTGTGCGTTTTCTTTAACTTCTACTCGGCAGAAATAATTTGTAATGTTTTTTAAATTCATTCAAATGAATTGAAATATCTTTTTCTATTCGAGAGAAAATATAGATTGTCGCAAAACATGTATGGA
>NW_028234441.1:14445709-14448209 GCF_977035675.1 Penaeus japonicus
TTTTTTATAAAATTACATTAAATGGTACATCATCTCCAGGTTTTCCCTCTGTTCGTGTGTTCGTGTGTTTTCGTGCCCTTTATATTTCCTCTTCTGTGATTGACGGCGGGAGTGCAGGTACACATGCTTTTCAGTGCGGTTTTGTTTGAATATTTTGTACACGTAGACGGCTCTCCAAGGTCATAGTCACCAAGAAGTCGGTTAAATTTTCGCGAAAAAAGTTTTCTTCCTCGTTATTATTGTTATTACTACCACTATTAATGATGATAGGGAGAGAGAAGGAAGCGAAGAGAAAAAGGGAGGCGAGAGGCAGAGGAAGTATGTAAGAGAGAGAGAAAAAAAAATCAAACAACAATCTGATGCAAAGATTAGATCGTAACTACCACCACTAGTAATGATATCGTTTATATAAATAATAGTAATAGATAGAAACACGTCTTCCCTGAAAATTTACAGAAAGGACTTAACAGGTGGAGTTTGGTAGGCCTACAAGTTGACTCCTTAGTGACGATCCCTTGTGGACCTATCTTTGCCATTTATGTGTAAGAAATGATGAAAGTCACACCGGGCAACACACACACACACACACACACACACACACACACACACACACACACACACACACACACACACACACACACACACACACACACACACATACTCTCTAACTGACACTACACACACACACACACACACACACACACACACACACACACACACACACACACACACACACACACACACACACACACACACACACACACACACACACACGTACACACGCACATGTACATGTACATACACAAGCACGCACACGCACCGACCATAAAGTAAAATCAATGAAATAAATACAAAGGGCTCCGAGAGGCACGAGCAGCGGGAAAACATCAGATGACAATGGGCGGGCTCTCAGTAGCCAAGGAATTGTTCAGTTTACGTTTGTTAGTGTTACTTTTGATTCTTGTCTAGTTTGCGTTAGGTTAGGAGCGACTTTTGTATGTCCTAACTCATTTCCTTTCTGAGGTGTAATGTTTTTGCAATTCTGTGGTCGCTGCTAATATTTTCCTGATTGACATCTCCCATTGTTTCTATTCCGCGTCTGTTTGGGACAGATGAAATATGAAGTATTACATGTGGTAGTTTTCGGACAAGTCTCGTATTCAGGTTAATTGGTATTAGTTGGTATCCGGACCAGGTTGGTTTCACGCAGACTTCTGCTTGTAATGATATACATATGCGTATATACATATACTCTCTCTCTCTCTCTTCCCTATATTTCTCTCTTTCTTCCCTATCTCTCTCTCTCTCCCTTCCCTCCCTCTCTCCTCTCCTCTCCTCTCCTCTCCTCTCTCTCTCTTTCTTTCTTTTTCTCCCCCGCACCTCTCTTCTATCTCGTCTCTCTCTCCTCATCCTCCTCTCCCTCCCTCACTCCACCTCCCCTCCTTCTCCCCTCTCCTTCTCCCTCTCTCCGCTCCTCCCTCTCTATCTCCTCCCTCTCTCTCATCTCTCTCTCTCTCTCTCTCTCTCTCTCTCTCTCTCTCCCTCCCTCCCTCTCTCTCTCTCTCTATCTATCTATCTATCTCTCCCTCCCTCTCCCCCCTCTCTCTCCTCTCCTCTTTTCTTCTCTCTCTCTCTCTCTCTCTCCCCCTTCCTCACCCTCTCTCTCCTCTCTCTCTCCACTCGCACTCTCTCTCCTCTCACCCTCTCTTCTCTCACCTCCCTCTCCTCTCTCCCTCTCTCTGTCTCTCTCTCTCCTCTATCCTCCTCCCCTCCCTCTCTCCCTCTCCCTCCCTCCCTCCCTCCCTCCCTCCTCTTTTCCCTCTCTCTCCCCCACCTTTCTCTCTCTCTTTCTCTCTCTTTATTTCTCTCTTTCTTCCCTCTCTTCTTTATTTCTCTCTCTCTCTCTCTCTCTCTCTCTCTCTCTCTCTCTCTCTCTCTCTCTCTCTCTCTCTCTCTCTCTCTCTCTCTCTCTCTCTCTGTCTGTCTGTCTTGTCTTCCCTCTCTCTTTCTCTCTCTCCCTGTCTCCCCCCCTCTTTTTTTTAACATTTATTTAGATATACAATATGTTACATAGGTTAGAACCATTTGTGGTTAATTAAAACTGTCAGGTTCCTTTTGCGCGTGGTTGGTTAAGCCACTTGAACCACTTAACTAAAAGAAACTTATTTTAAAAACCGCCAACCATCTTTCTTTAATTTAAAAGATGAAACAGAGGTTAGTATCTTAAAAATTTATATATAGGTAAAATCTACTAATGTTTTAATGCATAGTACAGAGTGATGGCGTGGTGCACACTCACGTAGGTACCATGAGTGTACGCAGATTTAGGGGCGTTGTGGGTTTTTTCGTTGACCGCCAGTGTGATGTGCAGCTCTCTCGCCTTGCTCGCGTGAAGGTCATTTCTGGCGAACATCGTATGGTGGAGGTGGGAATACGTTCCTCAGTCGGGCCGCTCTGCAGAGAGGTCGATGATGCTGGCTAGACCGGGACCTTCCTCGGA
>NW_028234441.1:14453209-14458209 GCF_977035675.1 Penaeus japonicus
AAACTGCTCCAAGTGGGGACACGGAGCGCGTGCTTACACTCACGACAATCCGCGGTGCCAATACTGCGCTCTTCCCCATGCAAGCGCAGAATGCGCAGATAAGATTTCCGAAGGACAAGATATACCACGGAAGTGCGTGAACTGCCGTCAAGAGCATAATGCGAATTCTGCATTATGTATATATTTTCCGAAGGATAGGAAAAAGAAATATCAGAAGAAGCAAGTCATTCCTGCCAAGAACGCCACCCCAGCCCCTTGCCTTACTGATGTGAAGGCCTTCCCACCTCTTCCAAAGAAGAATGTGGTAATCCCTTCAAATAAAGCCCAGGCACCATCCACAGCACCAATACCAACAGGAGCACCAGTTCCTGCAACACCAAACATAATCCTAATGCAGTCTCCAGTGCCCACCTCAACTCTACTTCCGGTTCTAACTCCAGCCCCAGCACCGCCCTCGTTGCAACAAGATAAACAAGAGTCCAACCGCGAAATAAAGGAACTGCTGCACACACTGCTTAAGCAGATGGAACTGATGATGAACCAGCAGGGCCAAATGATGTTCATGATGCAACAGCAAATGGTCCAACAATCTAAACTCCAGGAAAGGATGTTCACCCTCCTGGAGCGACAACAGCCCACACCGCCCGTCGATTTACATCCGATAATGGACCTTGGAAATGATCAAATAACGACCGATGGCTCCAAGTAATTATTTGAAATGTATTACTTGGAACGTTAACAGTTTGCAGAAGCGCAAGGCCACTCTCTCTCAATATCTTCACACTAAGGATGTTGGTGTATGTTGCCTAAAAGAAGTCAGAACTGGTGCTCGTTATGCAAAAATTGCGGGATACACTTTTTATGACAAACCTAATATGGCTAATCCCTCTACAAGAGGGCTTGGAATATATATAAAGAACTCAATACCATCCAAAGTGATCAATGACAAACGTGACACGTGTTAAATATCTCGGTGTTAGACTATTTTTTGATGGCAAAACTATCATTATTGTTAATGTATATAATCCGCATGATAGTGAAGAGGTACCTAAACCTCCTGACAATATAATACATAATGATGCTTTATTTTGTGGAGATTTTAATGTACACCATATATCAATTTTATTATAGACATTGGTTTTGTCTTTGACATGATCAGTGATATATATATATTTTTTTTACTGGCCAGATAAAACATGAATATATGTTAACCAGTATAATGCAGCCCCTCAGGTATGTAAGATTTGTGCTTGACTAAGCCCTTTACGCAATAGAGGCTTAGCCAGTATGGATAGATGTTTGACATCTTACCCTGGCCTTTTGCAGGGCATGTAAACTGTTTTGCAAATAAACTATATCAAATCAAATCAACCCCCCCCCCCTCTCTCTCTCTCTCTCTCTCTCTCTCTCTCTCTCTCTCTCTCTCTCTCTCTCTCTCTCTCTCTCTCTCTCTCTCTCTCTCTCTCTCTCTCCCTCCGTCCCTCCCTTCCAACGCGCTCTCTTTCGTCACGTAGCACCAAGGTTGACATGATTTACAAACAATTGCCAAAGCACATTCAAGACAAACTATTTTTACCTGTTTTCAAGATATAGGAATTTAAATAGTAAAGAACATGATTGATTTCTTACCTTCGAGAGAGAGAGAGAGAGAGAGAGAGAGAGAGAGAGAAAAGAAAAAAAAAAAAAGAAAAAAAAATCACGGATCGGTTTCCCTCTGGGCTATTACACATGCATTGATGATACATTTGAAGTGCTGATTTAAGATTTATGTTTATGTAGGGTAAAGCAAAGATAGGTAGCTCAAGGATTTTTTTTATAACAACGCATCAGTGTGAACAGTTCGATTAACGGTGTGGTAAGATATGGAAATTGTTTTAAATTTCGTTGTAATTGTTATTACAAGTGTTTTCTATGTGAAGGTAGTATGCACGCACAGTGAAAATAAATTTCTGGGTGTATTTTTTATTCCAGTTCATACGAACATTGGAGGGAAAATGTCACATGCAAACGCTATATAATAAACAACATGAGTCATATAAGGAAAATCCCAGATGCTTTTACTTACTTTGTTCTTCTTTTGACCTTTTTAGTAAACGGTTATTTTATTTGCCTGTTTTTATATAAAGTGTGTATATATATATATATATATATATATATATATATATATATATATATATATATATATGTATGTATATATATGTATGTAAACACAGTATATTTGTCTAGCTCTACCACTATATGATTCTCCGCCCCCCCCTCTTTCGTATCTCTGTAATTTCTTCGGCGAATAATTATTAAAAAGAAAAGACAAAATGTTGAAGGTTATAAACGAACAAATGTTTTGCTGTCTGCATGGCAGGTGTCTTAGGGGAAGAGTGAGCGCAGCTGTAGTGCATGATCTTGATATATAAACATTTGCTCATCTCTCCATTTTTTGTTTGCTTGTGTGTATGATCGTTAATTTGACAAGAAAAAAATCGTCTACTATATTGATATTTTTCATTTTACGTACACAGATGTATGTTATGCACTATTGATATTGATATCGTTATTATTGACATTACGGTTGCTGTTATTGTTATCTCTTCCTTTTTTTTTACTGCTATTACTGTTATCGCTACAATTCATCAGCATTGTTATCTCTGATTCATCACAACTGTTATCACTGTCTTCCTCCTCCTTTTCTTTCTTCCCCCCCCCCCCTTCATTTCCTGTTACTTCTGTAAAAATATATATTAACACTTGGTGGTTGAAGTTGAAGTCCTCTTTGAAGGTCAAATTGTCGATTGCTTCAGGTTTCATTTTCTGTTCGTGTTTGTTCACGTAGTGTACAAATGGCATGGCGGGGCAGAGGCACTCAGATAGGAGTGGGACGTCTTGCCATTCACGCGATTGCTTGCAGGCAGTTTGCTGTTCAGTTGTTGGAATGATCACAATAGATATTGAGGCCTCTCCCAAAGGAAAACTTGAGGCAATTTGAATGAACACAAACTTAAATACGTATGGGTTACATGATGGTGACGTAATAAAAAGGACAAGGGTTACCACATTTTCTAACCAGTATTTTGTACTGAAACAAGACAGGATTATATACACAGATGAAGGAACATGGAAAACATTCCCGAGCAGAAAGGGTTGGATTTGCTTGTGTTAAGGTCCGTGCGTCATTTTCACACACACACACACACACACTAAGGTAGTAGCAAGATAAACAGCAGTGCACGGGGATCGGTGGGTGGTAATTCTTTGTTTACAGCTGTGGCAGGAGTGAAGGTCCCCATCATCACCACTTTAATGTCTTATGTCTTTTACAGGAAGCGAACTGTGAGGTCCTGAGTAAATCATGGATGACAAACTGTGCGAGAAGCAAAGCACAGCACAGACGAGTGAACAAAGACCTAACGTGGACTCCAAGAGTGAATCAGTGCATGAAGATTATATCATGAATTTAGGCAATGCACGCAACGAAGACCTGGACAGTGAAGGGCACAGTAAAGACCTGGAGACTGAGGAAGAAAGGAAAGATCCCCAGAATGTGGAACACAGTCAAAACCTAGAGAATAAGGGGTACAGCCAAGACCTGGAGACTGAGGAAGAAAGGAAAGATCCCCAGAATGTGGAACACAGTCAAAACCTAGAGAATAAGGGGTACAGCCAAGACCTGGAGACTGAGTTAGAAAGGAAAGATCCCCAGAATATGGAACACAGTCAAAACCTAGAGAATAAGGGGTACAGCCAAGACCTGGAGACTGAGGAAGAAAGGAAAGATCCCCAGAATGTGGAACACAGTCAAAACCTAGAGAATAAGGGGTACAGCCAAGACCTGGAGACTGAGGAAGAAAGGAAAGATCCCCAGAATGTGGAAGACAGTCAAAACCTAGAGAATAAGGGGTACAGCCAAGACCTGGAGACTGAGTTAGAAAGGAAAGATCCCCAGAATGTGGAACACAGTCAAAACCTAGAGAATAAGGGGTACAGCCAAGACCTGGAGACTGAGGAAGAAAGGAAAGATCCCCAGAATGTGGAACACAGTCAAAACCTAGAGAATAAGGGGTACAGCCAAGACCTGGAGACTGAGGAAGAAAGGAAAGATCCCCAGAATGTGGAAGACAGTAAAAACCTAGAAAATAAGGGGTACAGCCAAGACCTGGATAATGCAGGTCAAAAGAATGAGGAAGAAAACACAGACACAAAGAATGAGGTAGAATGGACAGTCCCGGAGAATGAGGAGGACTGCATGGGCCTGAATTTTGAGGAAGAAAACACAGACCCCCAAAAGGAGGAAGAAATCACAAACCCGAAGAGTGAAGAGGAAATAAACCAGGTGAATGAGGAAATCTGTTCACGCCTAATCCTTCAGGAATACCAATCAGACTCGAAGAATGAGGACAACGCAGACTCAAAGTATGAGAAGGACGTCACAGACCTGAAAAAGGAGGAGCAGATCTCAGAAATCACAGACCCAGAAAATAAAGGGGAGAATATGGTCCTGAAGAATGAGGAAGAAAACACAGACCTGAAGAATGAGGAAGAAAGTACAGATCCAAAGAAAGAGGAAGAGGACACAGAGCCAAAGAATGAGGACGATAGCACAGACCAGAAGAAAAAGGAAGAGAACACAGACTTGAAGAATGAGGAAGAGACAACAGACCTGAAGAATGAGGAAAAGTGTTCAGACCTGGAGAATGAGGAAGAAAACATGGATCTGATGAATAAGGGAGAGGGCACATACTTGAAGAATGAGGAAGAAAGCACAGACCCAGAGATTAAGAAGTGTAACACAGACCTGCAGAATGAGGAAGAAAACATAGGCCTAAAAGAGAAAGAAAACACAGACTTGAAGAATAAGAAAGAGACAACAGACCTGAAGAATGAGGAAGATAGCACAGACCCAAAGAATGAGGAAGGAATCACAAACCTGAAGAATGAAGAGGAAATAACAAACCCTAAGGATGAGGAAGAGGGCACAGACCCAATGAATGAGGTAGAAGGCACAGACC
>NW_028234441.1:14465709-14473209 GCF_977035675.1 Penaeus japonicus
TGTTGCATTGCATTTGCACTAACAATTTTACATAATACTTCATGGATGGAGACTGCCGGCTAGGATGCCATGCTAAACATATGATATATGCCATACCAATAGCTGTTTCGGAGTTGTTAAAATTCTGAGTGTCTTGCCTCGACAGTCATTGAATATATATGTTTTACCCTATTATTGTGTTTACAAGTTCATTATTAGTTGGGCTTGGAAAGTATGACATCCTAAGAAAAAAGACTGAATAACTTTGCAGAGCAAGAGCTGTAATTAATGCATTTTGATGATAACTTCATCAGATTCTCTAGCTTTAGTCATTCATTCTCATTTCCACTTTTTCTACTTTTGTTACAAAGAAAACTGTTAATTTGACAGTACTGGCATTTGTACAATGAATATTATATCATCAGTCCTTTCATTGTTGAGTAGGAATAGTGGTAATTCACTTTTCTCCTGTTGATATATATATTTTTTTATATGTTTACTTATTCTTTACACATAGATGGCTTCACAATTGGTTAGTCACCAAGGAGTCAGCAGGTTTATCTGACCTCACTGGTTCACTCCATTCCTTGAATTGAATTTTTAAGTTTATTTTATTCCAATGTTATTATTGTGATTAACTTTATTATACATGATTATGATAAATGTTGTTATAATTATATGGTCCATACCAATAAAGAAGATTAAAAAGAAGTGGAATAGGGAATCTTTAAAAAAAAAAAATTTATTATAGATTGGAACTTCTTGTGCAGGTTCCAACATGAGGATTTGTCATAAAAAAGAAATGTCCGCATGTGAGCTAATTTTGATAGCAGTGTCTCACTTAGAAACCAATATTCCTAGTCATTATGAGACAAGGCAGTTGATCGTGTTTGTACTTGTCTACCTGGTTGACAAGTCTTTGTGCACAACAATTATGTTGGTCCTTATGTTGCTGGAAACACTGGGAGGATGGCATAGGGTTCTATACCACTTCTGAAACCTGCCTTACAAAGTTGAGTGGTTGTCAACATATTTTATAGAAGTCCTTTCAACACTTTATGGATGATATTTTGAGTTTAGTGATATTATTTCTTATTTAGTGACTCGTATGGTAACTTTTTTTAACGACTTATTGATTGTGTTTATTGAAATGTTGAAAGCAACCCTCACCAATGAATTTCATGGTGACATATATTACCTCATTGCTTTTGTTTGCTATAAGAAAAAATGTGCTTGAGATTCCTATTAACTGAAACAATATTTTTGTTAGTGTGTAAAAAAAAAAATGATGCAACCTGATACCTGAGACAAATGTGTCTTATTATATTGATGCCCATCAAATCAGCATTTTGTTAATTATTTCAGCTTATACCCATTTTCCCTGATTGTTACCAGTATTCCCATGCAATAAAAATTTAATGCAGGACACACTATTTTCTGTCTATCTATCTATCTATCATATCTCCCTCTCTCTGTTTTTCTCTCTCCCTTTCTCTGTCTTTCCCTCTCCATTTCTCTGTTATTTCTTTCTCTGTTTCCCTCTCTTTGTCTTTCCCTCTCCCTTTCTCTGCCTTTCCCTCTCCCTCTCTTTGTCTTTTCCTCTCCCTCTCTCTGCCTTGTTCTTTCTTTCTTTTTCTTTCTTTCTTTCTTTCTTTTTTTCTCTTTCTTTCTCTCTTTCTTTCTTTCTTTCTTTCTCTTTTTTTCTTTCTTTCTCTCCCTTTCTTTCTTTCTCTCTCTTTCTTTCTCTCTCTTTCTCTCTTTCTTTCTTTCTTTCTTTCTTTCTTTCTTTCTTTCTTTCTTTCTTTCTTTCTTTCTTTCTTTCTCTTTCTTTCTTTCTTTCTTCCTCTTTCTTTCTTTCTCTTTCTTTCTTTCTTTCTTTCTTTCTTTCTTTCTTTCTTTTTCTTTCTTTTTCTTTCTCTCCCTCTCCCTCTCCCTCTCCCTCTCCCTCTCCCTCTCCCTCTCCTCTCTCCTCTTTCTTTCTCTCTTCTTCCTTCTCTTTCCTCTCTCTCTCTCTCTCTCCCTCTCCTCTCCTCTCTCTCTCTCTCTCTCTCTCTCTCTCTCTCTCTCTCTCTCTCTCTCTCTCTCTCTCTCTCTCTCTCTCTCTCTCTCTCTCTCTCTCTCTCTCTCTCTCTCTCTTAATGTAATTATAGATTAGGCAAAATCAACAATATGCATTTAGTTAATTTGATTAATCTTACAACATTATAGAAAACACACAGCCCCCTAATTCCTGCCACTTTATATTAGTACAAATTTCATTTTCTGTATGTCCTGCAACATACTGTTTTAGTACTACAGTTACAAAATTTGCAGCAGTATTTCTTGTATTCCAGATATTATATACATTTTGTGTAATTACCTTAGGAAAGATGATTTATTTTCAAAAATAAGGATAACTCCTCCTTGTACCTCAAAAGAAGGAATCAATTATTTTGCTAATTTTTCAATTCTTTATGTAAATATCTTTAGTCTTACATGGAGGAAGAAGACAACCAGAAGAAATTAAGATGTAGAGAGACATAAATGGTTTTGTTGACATTGTGTGATTATACTGACTCCAAATACCCATAGTTAAGCTGCTGGCACGATGCCACTCAACAGTGTTTATCAGCAAGTTCCACTGCCTCTTCAGTGCTTTTGCTTCCCTGATCTTGTCTGTTGCTGCTTCTGTCCATTTTTGTGCCTCTGTCTTTCCGTTCTTGCTCTCAGTAGTTCATCTATCACCTGTGTGTTTGCCATACATATGAAATCATTTGTGTGTCAAGGAAATATCACATCAAATACAATAAAATGCATTTGAATTGTGTCAGTGGCCATGGATTGTAATTGAGCAATGCATTAGATGTTTTGTTTGGAAGTGGAACATTAAAAGTTTTATGTGATTTTGCCTATACCAGTCTGTTATCTAAAAGGAACTTTAGATAACAAGGACTTGTAGACACAAGTTCAGCAGAGATATAGGAGAAGGTATAAGGTTCTGTATTTATTTAAACAGTTGAGGATCAAGGATCCTTCAGATTTAGAAAACCCTTTATATTTATGACAGACAAGCATTACCATTATTGACTTATAAGGTTTACAGAAAGTAGGAAAAACTATCCAAATGTAGCCTATTTGGAATGAGTTGTATTGTCACAAGAACTTAGAGGTAATGTTGTTGAAAAGATTTAGCTGCATCAGTGTAGAGTGCATGTTGTTATTATGAAAGCTGTGATGTCCATGGTATGTAAAAGTATTATGGGTCTCTGGTATTTCCTACGATTCTACTTTCCAATGAACTTTTATTATTAAAAGGAGAAGGTGATAATAGGTCATATTAATTTTCTAAGCTTTTATTATTACCTGTTATGTATATTTCTTTTAAAGATGAAATGTACTTGTTTCTGTATACTGTATGTAATGATGATGTTAATTTTTTCTTTCTTTCTTTCACTTATAGGAAAAATGAGTGGAAAGTCAAAATGTATACTTACAGAAAATGGCGTACTGGACTTGTATAGCCAAAACTTACAGCACTCTATTAATGTACAAGTAAGTTCCTACCGTTACTTATGTATTGTTGAACAGATATTTGACGATAACAGTCATAGTACTATAAGACCAGATTTGTACAATGTTCTGCAAGAAAACCAAATTCATCACTATCACCTAAAGTTAACATAAGCTAATAATACTCCTTTTCAGGTTATCTTCGTATCAACTTCTGACGTGACATCATACCTCCGTTTATCTGATGGAAAGCACGTCTCTCCTGTTGTTTTACTTGTGAAGAAAGATGGCAAACTCGGTTTCGGTGTTGGTGCTGTTCTTACAATTCATGATGTAAGGGAACTGCAGATGTGTAGAGGATCAATTAATTTTATTTGGATTAGGATGTGGAACGAATGTGTTTCTCACTTTAATTCTTGTCTTCTTGATTAACTCATGGTATTAGCTTCAATACAGTACAATTGTAATTTAGTTGACTTTGGTTAAAGTGAAATGATATTAAGATAGCCTAATTAAGAGTAAGATATATTTATTTTTGGGAAGATGGAAAATAGGATTTCAATGGTATTAAATCCACGTTGAGTCATTTATTAAACTCCATGACTATTTAATGTTTATCTACCTGCTGCTAAGCATCAATACTTTTCTATATTTTTGTAGAAGAAAATGAGAATGCATATCTTAAAAGTGAACAATGCCAAATACATAACTGAATTGTCCTTTTGAAAGTTGGTATGAATTTATATGTGAGTAACTTTTTATCTTTTGCAGGTTGCAATGCATTTAGCACCTGGGAAATCTGATAAAAATGAAAAAGACAATGATTTAATAGAGGTTGGCTTTAACCAGGTGATTATCAAAAAGTACAATATACTGCAAACTCAGTCATCTGTTGGCAAAATCCTTGGGTCTTTGGATCAGTCTGCAACTTATAGGGATGCTATCAAACATGTTCAAGAGCTATTAGTAAGTAGCATTTGATGTTGATTTTGTTTTGCTGTAGATATGTAAAAGACTTGTACTGTTTCTGAATAAGCACTTTTTGAAGAGAAAATTGCAGTATGGTAATTTTTTCCCTTGTTTTTCTATTTTTCACAGAGAAGAAATGATAGTAAATTTGAAGCCTATATTAAATTTGTAAGTATAAGGGCTGGCCTGTTGTATTTTGTTGTATATTTTCTCTTATCCTTTATTGCATTAAAGAAAGATATTAGTAATTGCATCAAAAACTAAATGTGGTGATTGAGATATTTGCATTGAGTGTTGAAATTGAATGTTGTCTCTTATTAACATGGTTTTAACGTGAACGTTTCCTTCAGGATTCTAAAACATGCAAGCAACTCATGGCTGAGGGTGAAAAGGCACGAGAAAAGGGCAACTACTATTTTAACAAAAAAGATTACAATCAAGCAATAATTCATTATGATATAGGTATGCATGTTGTTATTTGTATTGCAAAAAATGTTATTTTAATCCTTGTGTCAAAAACCAAAATGATGAAGATATTAAAATTTAGATAGTGTGTAAAATATTCATGATGTTACTGACATTCAGAATTGAATTTCCATAAAAGTGAATGAATTTGTCTTGCAAAAAAAAACTATTGGTTGGAAATAAGAATAGGAGATATAATCAGTCATGTATTTTTCATAATTTTAACCCATGTCTCCTAAATTGTGTTATTTTGTATTAATCCCAAGTTTTATCACTACAGCAAAGAAAAAAGACGCTTATGATCACCGGGTTTGGTCTAACTGTAGTCAAGCGCTCTTTAAGGTAGGGCAGTATGCTTATGCCGAGTCGGATGCCCTCATTGCCATCAAGTTGAACCCATTTCATATGAAGGTATGTATGTCCATCAAAAGGGCTGGTTTACAGCTTCCAGATTTTTTTTCCACTCAGCCTAGTTGTATGAATTATTGTCAGCTTCATAGTTGTAGTCATTATGGTATATTTAGTTCGGTTCATTATCATCTTGTCTCATCTCATTTTTTAGGAGTTTTGGCCCACACCTCCCTATACTGTGCCATTTACAGAAAATAACAGTATTTATGACAGTTGAACTTTAAACTTCCTTCAGATTACTCTTGTTACTTCATAAGTTAGGAGTATAAGTTTTATGGAAGTTATTAGAGCAATGTTCCTGTAGGGCTCTGTCTCTCTCTCTCCTCTCTTCTCTCTTTCTTTCCTCTCTTCCTCTCTCTCTCTTTCTTTCTTTTGTAACAATTTTTTCTGGGGTGGCCTTTAGGTAGAAAACCTAATTTGTATGTTTGCATTTTTGCTTTATCTAGTGAATTTTACCAAGTTTTACTTTTAATTTCTGGAGTGATAAATAATATTTCTTTATAATGATTTATTGGAAAATTTGACAAGCTAAAAAAAAGAAACTTTTGACTAGTAACCATGATGGTTTGCTGAAACATTATTTTTCATAACTATTTTCCTGTTTCCGGGTCTCACGTTTGCTTGATTTTCCAAAAATGTGATTTAAATATGTATACTTTTTTTTGTAGAACTTCATTGTTACTGATTTTTTTTTTTTATAAAAAACATCCTAAGACATTCATGCAGTCCTCATAAGGCTTGTGAATATGGTTAAACCACTTCAGTAGCATAACCCTCCCATATCTTAAATTTGATAAACACAAATTTGGTCTTAAAAAGAAAGCAATAGTAATATATGAGTTTTGAAATATTGAAGAACTGGCCTGGTGTTAAAACAGGTAAATGGATGATGATGAAGATGATGATGGTGATGATGATGATGATGATTATGATGATGATGATGATTATGATGATAAAAAAAAAATCCCTGAAGATAATCTAGAAAATTAGGATTCATCTTCTACAGAGATGTGTATTTTCCTCTCTAGTTCTCAACTGCTCCTCTTTTACAGGAATCATGATTTTCTCATAAGACAAAGATTACTTCTTGTCATTTTAACCAAAAATACATTTTCAATTAATATTCATTTGTGAAAATAGCTACTGTTTCCCAGTTTCTTTAAAGTCTTTACATTTTTATTTTGTTTTTTGCAGGCTTATTATCGTGCAGGACAAGCTGCCACAAAACTGTTCAGGAAGGCTAGTGCAGAAGTCTACGCACGTTCTGGAATTTTTGCATGTGGCAGCAGTCCAGAACTCATGCAATTATTAGAAGAAACAGTACATTCCTCAATAAAAGGTAGGGTGTTCAGTCTGTAAGATAGGAAGAAAAGTAGTAGTGGAAAGAAATGTTTCTTTTTTATTGCAGTGCATAAAATTGCCCTATAAATGAAAACATAATCAATCGGTCTTTTTCAATCTTTTTCAGCCAAATTAGAAATTGCAGCATCATCAATAACTTCGACAAGCATATCCGTTACCAACAAATTGGAACAGGAAACACCAAAAATTCCCCCAAATATCCGTGAGTATCCGTGTGTGACCTTGTCTGTGTTATTATTATTGTCTGCGTCAGTGTCCATGTGTACAAGAATGCTGATTGAATGTTAGTGAAATTGCTAAGGTTATTGTCCACATTCTTAGTTTTATTGTAAGGAAGTAGACGATAGAAGTAGTTCTTCCAAAGTTGGATTGAAGTTATTTGGAAAATGTTTATATATATGGATATATAATGTAAAACACTTATATTCAATCTGAAGACTTCATTATGTTATGAATAATTTTGTAAATTTATTTGTGTTATAGCCTGCACATACAAGGTCACAAAAGGAATGCATGCAGATATTGTGGAGTTGACCATACATGACAAATGTGATCATCATAAGGTATGTAAACCTTGTTTAATTCATACCTACAGTTGATGTGATAATGATGTATTTTTTATTTTGATTTCTTTTTTTTTTTTATTGGGATCTGTTTTAATGTCTGTATTGATATTTCAAGCTTCACTTGCTACATCATTTCATCAATATTCAATTTGGATAGACACCAGTAGTGACATCTTTGTGTTCATATTTTTAGTTGGATATGTATCAGTTTTTTCACATTTTAACTTGAAGAGAGACATCAGTGACAACATCTTTGTTT
>NW_028234441.1:14478209-14500709 GCF_977035675.1 Penaeus japonicus
ATTATCTTAGTCTGTAGACTTTATTCACTTAATTTTACTTTTGTGGAAATTCCATTATAAGCTTGAACAAGTTTCAAAGAACTGAGAACTGTATTCCCCTTATCACATTAAACAATTTTATGTATATGTATGGAAAAGATCCATTGTCACCTTTGAATTCTGAAAATAATTCTTTGTATTTACCAGCCAATAGTTGAACAATTTACTGAAGTATTCATGCAAACATTTTGTTATCCATTAATAATTTCTGATATTTTTTTAAATCTTGAATTTATGTGGTAAAAGCTTTAAGGAAATGCAGGACACTTGTCTAATTGTATGCTTTGGAAAGGTTTATGATGGAAAATGGTACTAAATTTAGTATTATTCTTGTTTGCATTTGCATGTATGTTCTGTTTTAGAAGTTCATATCATGTTTGATATTTATTTGTTGTAGGCTGATGTGTGATGTAAAACGAGGGAAAAAAGATCTTACATAACAAATCTTTGGAGGCTCACTCAACATCTTTCTCAGTTTTGTCAGTGTGATAGCTTGTTGGATATTTTGCACAGTGCATCATACCAGACCTTTCAGTCTTGATACTGTTATATATTAATGATGTGCTTACTTCTGTGAAACTGAGTGGGATTTCTGTTTACAGAATAAAACTAGTATGGCACGGTCCACCCCAGTATCCCGTTGTCGGTTTAAGGATTGCATTTCAACACAAGGTCATGAAAATGCTACTGAAGAGATTTATGCTACGTAAGTACTAACCCAAGATTAGGATCTTGAAAATTGTAAAGAAACATCTCTTCATGTGTGGATATAGGATCAAGTTGAGAGCATTAGTTCTTATGATCAATTTGCCAGATATGTAAGTGACATTAATGAGTAATAGTTTTGAATCATTTTATGAATTTTGTATAACTTTAGGGCTAATGGTGGCACACATTCATTTTATTTCTCATTTGCATACAAGAATGTACATTGCATTTCAGGAATACTTTTTTCATATTAGTTTTAAAAAATCACATTTGTTAAAACAAAGGTCATAATTTTTTGTTTTCTGCTTTGAACAGAGACCCTGAATTCAAAGGTTATTTAGAAGTCACATGTGAAGAGAGCTGCATCATCAGTTACCATCCTTGCTGTTGGAAGGCTCACAAGGAGTGCCAAGAGGATAGGGTTGGCAAATTATCAGATAAAGTAAGACAAGGAGTAATTTAGTGAGATTGTTAGCCATTCTAAACTTTGTGTATAGTGGAGGAACTACTGTAAATTTATTTTTCTTGGAGGAAAGTTGATTGCTGATGTGACCAGTATCCTCTTATCAAATGAACTCTTTAGTCATTGTAATAAGAAATTTTTGTGTTAAATACTCGTTTACTATAGTTTTTCATTTTCATGTCCCAACTGCTAACACATTCCATTCTGTCTACAGGATTTCTTAGGCACAAACTGCATTACCCCAGACTGTACAGGGAAGATTTCTAGTATTCATATTTATGATGAGACTGGAAATTTGAAAATTGAATTATGTAACAAAAAGGATAAAAAGAATGCTCAAAATTCTGTTAAGCAAAAGAAGAAGAAGTGAGTTATATTCTTTGAGACATTTGCATTATACTGTGGGATTATGCTTAATGCTTGTTTATATCCATTTCAAACCCAGAGATCAAGTATAATGCTTTATTTTTTAATACAGGGATAAGAAGAAGGAGAAAGCTCAAGCTAACAAGAATGCAGAGAAAAAGAAAACCAAGCATGAGAGTGTAAGTGAGGACACAGCAAATACGGAAAAGGTACATTACTTTTTTTTGCATTTGTTATTTTTATCAAGTAACAAACCTACATAATGACTGTTCTTAGAGAAAACTAACTTTTGTATGAGAATATGACCAATATGTGTGCATTAGTGTATTGTTGTCTGTTTTGTTGATGATTGTTATGCATTAGTTTGTATGTATTTTATTTATACTCCTGGTTTTGCAGACACAAGCCAGATCAGAAACTGAAACTGAGAAGACCAAGCCTGTAAATAATAATGAGACAAACAGTGATAAAAAAAAGTAAGTATAAGGAATGTCTTGGTGAATTCACGTTATTGATATTAAGACAGTATGGTCACTTAACCCATTGGTCGCGATTTTAATAGAATACGTCTACAGTCGTGTATTGGGTTTATGTTGTTTGGCACAGTGCCATCCACGTCTATGACAGACTCTGCCTTGGCAGCAAATCATGCCATCCGCTGTCAATGTGTTAAGAAAGTGTTCTTTTGATAGAATGAAGGATTGTTAACCTCTAAAGTGCTTACAATAAAGTCATACTTAGGCAGCCCTTACTAATATTCCACTGGAAGCCAGGAAGTCTCATACCATAGATTTTGATTTGAAAATTCCAAAAATGCAATATACTTTTTTTATTGGATAAGAAAAGATTTATATGTTATTTTTTGCACATTCCTGTGTCAGATTATAAAACAGAGCATCTTCTAGGGGTTAAGAGGAAGATTATTAGGCCAATTCCAAATCGCATCCTTTATCCTTGATGAAAGAATTTTACAAAGACTCCACTCATCCACAAGTAAACTGACCTATAAAACTTTTTCTCTGAGTACCCCCTCCCCTTATCCTTAATGAAAAGACTCTTATAATGACTCCAGTAACCCACAAGTAGACTTACCCACAAAACCTTTTCTCTAAGGACCCCGGCCTCTGCTCCGAACCTCCCGATTGATCCCGAGAGCCTGGAGAGTTCCCAAGTGATAGTCCTGAAGCCCATGACGGAGCGGGAGGAGCTGACGGAAACCAAAAATTCGAAGAAAAATAAAAAGAAGAAGAAGAACAAGAAAAATAAGGCCATCCAACCTGACCTACTTGGTGATCCCTTAGAATGTGAACAAAACAATCAGTAAGTCGTGTCTGTTGTATTGTGACCTTTTTTTATGTTTACTTTTGTAAACTCTGATGATAGCTGTAGCCTTCAACAGATATGTAGGGATGTAGTTTTGATAGATAAATAGTTCATTCAACATGTTTGTAGGGATATATTTATGGTATTTTTTAACCATAGGGGCTGTCATACTGGAAAAACAAACTATTAGTATACTTTAACATCCAGTATTTTTTTCTTTAAAGAAAAAATTGAAAGATCAAAATAGAATTGTGAAGAAATAAAATAGGAAGAATTTGACAGGGTCAAGTATTTAACAATGTTTCTGCTGGCCAATTGTTGACATTGATTTGCACTTCAGGAGTGAATATGTTGCCCGGTTGAAAGCTCTAAAACAGCAGCGAGAAGCCCTGGAAAATGATTCTATGCCCTTGCTGAAGGTACCCCTCGCAATACCTACTCGGGAAACACCCTCTGAGAAGGTTCTAGAATGGGTAAGTCATGCTATCTCGCTTATAGTCTCATTGTACATTCTTTAAGGACTGAGTTTCGTTTCTGAAATTTGTAATTAATAAGGTCTTTAATTGTGAATGTGATCAGTTTTAGTAAGTTTTTTGATTGTATATAAAAGTGAACTAAAATAGAAAATGAGATGTCAGTATCAATTAATAAATGTTGCATTACTATTGGGTCAGTATCACTTATCAAATGTTGTTTTACAGTTGGATCCAGACAATCCCTTTTATCTCCCTGAACATCTAAGAGACAACCCCAAAGCTCTAGAATCGGTTTTACAAAGTAAGATGTCTGCCAACTCTTCAGTGTCAAGCCTTGTGTCTGGTATTCCTCCAGAGAGCATCACTGTCCTTCTAGAGTAAGTATATAGTTGTTGTTAAACAAATTACACAGAAATGCACACCTACAGGGTTTACTCTTTTCTTCTGATCATCTAAGGTGTAGCTTATCTGCAAAATTGCAAATATGTGGATTAGCTAATTATGATATTGAATGAACAAATACCCAAATACTATATCCAGGCTGTTTACAACCAAATAAAAGGCCAAGAAGAAACTGTATCTGTTTAATATGATTTCCATAATATCTACATCCTTTGTTACAGCTTCATGTACGATTGGCTGAAGTCCGAGGGACCCATGTCTATCACTGATGCTCGTATAAGACAGTGTGTTGAGGAGAACTTCCCCCCTGAAGCAAATACTCATGTAGCGCAGTGTGGAGGGATCAAGCAGTTCCTCTTGCAATCTATTAATTTTGCCATGATAGATGAAGTTATATGCGTAAGAGACCATGTCGTTCGAGCCCAGAACATGATCCGGAAATCAGTCATGGAACGGATGAATTCATCACGGTATCTCATAAGGTTAGATGCTGCTGTTTTTAAGTTAGAAAATGGTTAGTGTTTTAGATGAGGATTATATTATTGATGGCTGATTATTATGTTTTTGCTGACTTTGCACCTATGTATGAATTTGATCGTTTGAGCAAACTGTTAGATATGTTGCAGTCTCCACTTCCTCCTCCTCCTACTTCCTCTCCTCCTCCTCCTCCTCCTCCTCCTCCTCCTCCTCCTCCTCCTCCTCCTCCTCCTCCTCCTCCTCCTTCCTCTCCTCCTCCTCCTCCTTCCTCTCCTCCTCCTCCTCCTTCCTCTCCTCCTCCTCTTCCTCTTCTTCCTCCTTTTTAGAGATTCATAGCACTAATTTAAACTGTTTTTTTCAACCAAAATGATTAACCCAATGGTTATTGGTTTTGGGAAATAATGAGCACACTTGTTTCTGAAATATCAAAGTTGCCTACTTTAAATCAATTTTGATAGTGTTGTACATGCCTTAGACAGACCAATTGTAAAATGAAGGATTGGGCTGGTTTCCACTTAATAACTAATGACATTAGAGCCATAAAATTCCTCAGATAGATATTACACAGAACAGAAAGCAGCCTCCATTTTCATGGTATTTACAGGTGTCTTCTTGAATTTGGGCCCGCTCTTGCCATAGTATGTTTAGATGCCATATGGCATCATTTGGTTAAAAGCAAGGATTAATTTGCCTAAATGTTTAAAAACCTTTAGCGATTGTTTGGTAGCATGCTCAGTAATACCTTTCTTGCAGTGATGGTCGCAGAGCCAAGAAATTTACACACCTTTTGGATGATACAAAGAGCAGCTGTTCGTCTTCGTCTTCCGCATCCCATGTGGCAGGCTCAGGTGTCTCCTATGCCTCAACGGGACTCTCAGGTACAACGACCTCCTCGGTGAAGCTGGGCAATGGAGAAATGAACAACAACAGCAAGAACTCCTGCAAAAGTGTGCGAAGCAGTTTCACAAGTGGCCTTGATGACTTTGACACTGATGTAAGGACCTTTGTGTGTCATCTTGAATCTTTCACCTTATCCATGTTACAAAACTATTATGCCTGAGGATTTTTTTATTTTTTTTATTTAACCAGATTCACTAGTGTAGATTTACAGGTTTTGCAATTATTTTCCCCTTAGAAACATCAAAATTATTTATATTTGTGCCTCTGAATGTGGTTGAAGTAAGTAAATCCACTTGAATGTATTTCAGATTCCTGCTGTGCGTCCAAAGCTGAATCCAACTGCCCCAGAGTTTGAACCTCGGTCAAATGATGAGGAGGAAGAGGAGTTCAGCAATGAAGTTTGCTCAGAGGGTATGTTGCATAGAGCTTACAATGAGATTTCCTCAGAAGGTATATTGCACTGCGATTGCCATAGAGGAGATATTAGAAAATATTTAGAAATGAATGCATGATCATAAAATATTGTTCAGTGATTGATTATAATTATTTATTTTTCTAATACAGACGAAGAAGAGAATGGCAAGTCGTCTTCTAGTAAGGACTTAAGGACTTCCAAACCCTCAGAGTCCGAATCAAGTCATGATCCTCAAGGAGTTGCAACACAGGACGGAGACGAACTTTTCCAGTCCGATGAGGAGGATGACTATGACGGTGATGAGGAAGGACAGGTCAGTCAGTGGTTATTTTGTTATTGTTTTAGATTTTTTTCATATTGATAGCCTGTTGTTACATTGACAATAGGTATTGAGTGGAATGATTTTACCAACTTAGACTGTTTAGTTGGGCTCAGGCTATGTTTCTCCCTTGTAATTTTTTTAAATTAAATTTTGATTATTTTTGTTTGTTTGTTTGTTTATTGTATGCTTGAAAGACCTTTTTTTCCTTCTTATTTCCATGGCTTTTATATTATTTATTATTATTTTTTAATCAAAAGAGATTTCTTTTTTTTATCAATGTACAGATACCTATAGGCATGAGTTGTTGCAGAAAAAAATCACAGGTATAGTTTTTAAAGAAGTAAAAGTCTTTTGCTTCTATGATAACCTTTTTTTATTTTTTTGCAGTATATGGAGAGCCTGGAAAACCAACTACAACAGAAACAAGAGCACATTCAGGTGTTGAATGACCGGCTGTACCAGATGAAGACTCAGATGGGTTTGGAAATTAGCAAGCTCAAACAGCAGGTGCAAGATATCAAGGAAGAGAAGCGGGTATGGGATTCTACTTGTTTTGCTTAGATTTTTTGCTTGTTGATTGGTGCTTGTGCTTGTCAGATAATTGGTATATTTTTTTTCTTTATTCATGACACTTGTTCGTCAAGTTTATTATTGGATTAGGAGTTTCTCTGATTAGTTTTGTTTGTGAGTAGAATATGTGATTGTAACCTCTAAATTGTTGTTGATTTTGAGAGCATGAGAAATATATGTTTTGATTTTTGGATTCTCGCAAAGACAAAGCTTTGAAAGCTACTAGGCCCCATTATTCATATCTTAGGATCTTTAAGCAAAACCTTTGGAATTTTGCAGGCAATTCAAACCGAGAAGGAGAGCATATCAGCCCAACGTGAAAATGAGGCCAAGAAGATGCGCTCTGAGTTGTCCCGCCTGCAAGAGGAGATGAAGGGGATTCAGAACCGCACTCAGTCTCTTGAAAACAAGTGTGAGAGATCCAACGACCGTGCCAATGAGTTTGAGGCTAAACTAATGGAAGAACAGTATGTGGCATTAGTCTTATTGCTAAAGTTTTAATGAACTGATGATTTACTAATAATGCAAAATAGCTTGTTCAATACAGAATGCTTTATTGTTTTGCTATTTTTCCTTGTTATTTCTTTACATCTATGCAGTTTTAATGCGAGAAATATCTTCAATACACAATAATCATAACATCTGAAAACTTAAAACAAAGGTAGAGTTACTTGAGCATATCAATGAAACTTCAGAACCACATAAATTTTATGTCTAGCATTTCAAAGCATTTCCTTTTGTTCTGCTCTTGCAGGGAAGTGACGGCCCAGCTGCGTGAGGAGATTAGGAACCTCCAGGAGTCTCTGACAAATAGTTCGCGCCGAGCACATGAGGCAGAGGTCAAGTACCTTTGCACCAAGAAGGACTTGGTGGAAGCACATCTCACAAGGTAAGGGATGATGGTAGGAAAGGAGGAGGCTTTTAGCAGTTTTTATCTGGAAAGTTTGAAACTTTTTTTTCTCACCATGAGAAATATTGTAGTAGACAATGGCAGTTGATCATGAATACTTGTAGATATGTAGCATTTCTGAACTATTCATCCATTTATTATTGCATTTAGAATGCCACTATAATTTTGTCTATTAGTGTGAGCAATTTAGCAAAGGAAAATATATATATATATATATATATTATATATATATATATATATATATTATATATATATATATATATATATATATATATATATATATATTTTTTAAACTATCCATCACTTCACAGGACAATTAGCCGCCTGATGGAGGAAGCTAGTCTGATGCGTCTGCTGCACCAGACAGCAACTGAGGACACAAAGCCAGACCGAGCCATACTCTCCAGATCCATTGTAGCTTGGGATGACAGCATCAAGAGCTTGCGTGATCGGAAACGCGTCTTTGTGGTAGGTGCTTTAGAGCTTAGTGGATTCCTGCTCTTATTATTATTAATTATTTGTTTATTTATTTTATTTATTTATTATTATTATTATTATTTTATTTATTTATTTATTTATTTTTTTTTTTTTAGTGGGGGGCGACTATTATTGATGGTATTAATGAGAATCATTGTTATTATCTTTTTGCAAATGCCTCTTCAGAACGGGGTGAGTTCCTACCCTGTATAAATTTTTTAGGTGGTTGTGTTTGTTATGTATATTATCAATATCATTATTATTATTGTTGTTATTGATAGCTCATTACAAATGATAGTTATTATTCTTACTAACTCAAGCATATATTTGCCTAATCCCACTCCCATTGGCAATATATCAAGCATGCAGAAAGATGTCTCAAGGCGTAAGGCCCTCTGAACCTATCTTAGCAATTTTCACCCTTCTTATTCTAAGGAGTAACAAAGAGATGATTTGGATTTTAGGAAAAGGTGTATATATGGCAAAACTTAATGACCTGATGAAACTTCATCTGCTGGGCTAGAAATATTCTGATGACATCATTGGTTTTGAAAATGTTACTATTGTTACTTACTTTTTATTATCAAAGTAATTTTTTGTTATTTACTATTAGCATTTGCAATTTCAAACATTTGTCAAATGTCCTGTTTCATGATTTGAATATATCCACTCCACTTACCATTTATCTCTTGCTGCAGGAAGAAGCTTTGAGACTCTTAGGAATAGTTAATCAGGGACGTCCCCTCAATGCCTTACCTCATGGGGACCTTGATGTCCCAGCCATCCCAGACATGAGCATAGCACCTCTCCTCATGGCGCAGGTAGGTGTTAAAGATTTTTTTTTTTTTTTTTTTTTTTTTTTGTGCATTTGGAAGTCTTGTGATAAATAAAAAATATATATCATTATTTTATTTTGACTTCCTTTATATACTGCCTGTGGAATTTGCTATTGGGAAATTGTGCTAGTTATTGGGATTATTGAATTCACTGTTCTACAGCAGAAGATGAGCAACAAGCAGATGCCCAAACTGCCCATTGGAGAGCAGGTTGTAAATCGAGCTGGAAACTCCAGCTCCTCGTCCCCGCAGCCAGTGTCGGTTCAACCTGGTTCAAAGGCCTTACTGCCCACACCCATTGGACCTCCTCTTCATATGGTCACAACGCCTACTGCCCTAGACACCCGTCCTTTGTACTTGCACAATGGGGTTAATCCACTGGCTTTCAGTGGTGGGGCTATTCCAAAGAGAGCAACTCCAGCACAGCCGTCCACTACCCCAGGTAAGGATGAGCACTTAGCACTTGAAACTATAGTTTTCATTAAAAAAAAAAGGTAACAGGCTAATAGTGCAGACCAGTACCAAGACCCCTATATTTTTCCCATCCATAAAGAAAATTACTAGGAAGAGCATAGCACATATCTCAATACTGATAATTATCAGTTCATGAGTAATTGTGAGTCTATGAGTTTTGGTGAGTAAAATTATCTGAAGCTGACAATTATACTCCTTTTAACCCTTCTGAGATGGACCACATCGTCAGATGTGTTTTCTGTTATTTTCTAGACCTCTAGCATGATTAGTCAATGATATATTAGCAATGTGATACATAAGAGCATGTTATAAAATAAGGTATGTTGCATTAGTTACACAACTGAAGGAATAACTAGAGATCATACTTTGAAGGAAAAAATGTAGTGCAGATGTGATCCAACCCTAAAAAAAATGCCTGTAGCAGAGGGTTAACGATTCCTTTGTTTTTAAGATTTAGATGTATAGTTTAGTATTTTTTGTGAGATTATTTAGGGCGAATCTGCTGGATGTTATTGTTTAAGGCAAGTGTGTACTTTTTACCCACTCATCCAACAAGCTACTGCTTCTCCACAAAGATATCACAAAATTAACCCTTTCTCGACAGGTGGTACACCTCGCGTACCGCGCATTCAAGGCCCGTTCGCAGGGTGCCGTCATATGCCGTCGATCATTTAATTGATTTATGCTTATGTGTTCGAGAGCCCCGGCATTGCAACTTGCAAGGCTGGTATACCCCCGGCATGAATGGATTATCACACCATTCCAGAAAGACAGTTACCTTTTAATGATACCATGTTTATAATCACAGAGTTATTAATAACATTACTATTAACCCATTCGCGTTGGTTGACGTGCTATCACAGGGTTGAAAAATATCCCCAGACCAGGGTGACGTCCTGAGACATGGTGCATTTTCTGGCTGAGTCCCGGGCGGGGGAATGTGTTGCACAGAAACATCAGCAATAGATCACTAAATTGTTTTAAAATATAATCGTTTTACATAATTTCTTAGACTCTGTTACTTTAGTTTAGGTGTTTGAATGTCATAAAATGAGATATAACGCTAAAAAAATGGTGTCCCAGAAAACTATGTGATCTGGATCGGTTGAATAAAGAGATCTAAGTCAAAAAACCATTGTAAAATCAAATGTGTTTGGCCAAGAAATAAAATAAAGTAAAAAATTACTAGTGCAATACTACTACTAATTTGTTGATTACCCATGATATCATGTCTTTTCACGTCACGTTTTGGTAAAAAAAAAAAGTATAAAACATTTTTGATGCCCCACTAAGAGATTGCTTCCACTTTTCTATGGTATTTTCACATAGAAGTGAAGAATATAGGTAAAGTTCAATAAAACATAACTAAAAAGGCATTACTGTAACATGTTTTTCTACTAAAATAACTCCTCTGAACATGGCAATATTTTTATGTGCCTTTACATTGTAGATGCATTCATGAAAACCATAAGAATAGGGTGGGTGAAAAATGCTCGTGAGACACTCAGCGTGGCCCTGCATAGTGAGAAAACACCCCAGCACAAAGCGTTGCGCTTGTTATCTTCCCAGCTTTAGCGGGAGTTGACTTTTTTTATTCATGCCATACACCAAATAGTAAAAAATAAACATATCTGACCGAAACGTGATTTTAGTTGATTGAAGGGAGAATATGTTAGGGTCTGTTTTTAGTTTTGTGCTGAGCTGAAATCACAAATTTCACCAAGCTTATTTGTAACCTATCAAACTGTTGAATGATTGTGTATGGAAAAGGGTTGGGGGAGATGATAGTAAAAGGTTCAGTTGAGATGCATGGACATTTTGTACGCATGACCAATCATGTAAGATTATCCATGATTTGTTCTATGCAGTACTAATGCTTTTAGTGGTCTTGTAGGTCTGGATTGCTCATGGAGTCCAGAGTAACCCGTTTCAGTAACCATAGCTGTATATTAACCCATTGGTGGTGGATGAGTACACCCCATTTAAATTGAACAAATTAAGAATGTGTATATTTTCATTGTTTCAGATTTGTCTGGCGCACAGAAGTGGCCTGATTCTCATCAACTGTTTGTTGGACAGTTGCCATGGGAATTTAATGAAGGAGATGTTAAGGTGAGAGAGATATAGAATCTTGGTGTTTTTACATGTTTTACATTCATTTGATGAATCTTGGTGTTGTAAGTAATTCTTAGTTATATGAAATGTGATTGTTCTCTTTATTTTACATAAGGGGATTAATATGTCTATATTAGTATTGTTAGATTTACGAAAAAGAAATCCATCCATCTTTCGTAACCCACACTGGACGGGTGGTACAGTACTGTACCGTGCATTCAAAAGCCCAGTGGCCGGGCGGCACAGTATTGTGCCAGCCATTCAATTGATTTAGGCCTAATAATTCGAACGCCCCGGCATTGGGACATTCAAGGCTAGAATTCCCCCGTCGTGGATGGGTTAACCCAATCCTGGTAGGCCTGGCGAGAAGTTGCAACCCCCTATGCCGGGCCTATGCAACATCACCTTGGGGACGTCACACTGGTGTGTCGCCCTGTCATCAGGCACTTTGCCGTGTCACACGGGTGTGACATGCCGTCATCATTGGGTTAAAATTTTCTTATATATATCTACATATATCTAAATATATCTCTCTCTATATATATATCAGACCAGTTTATTATATATTACCTTACCAGCTTCTGAGAATAAGAACAATTAAAGTAGCCATCTTTCAAATAGTTTCTTGAACAATCACATTTCCAAATCTAAAAGTTTAGGATGCTTATAAAATGTTAATATACTTGAGTTAAAGGAGACTCCTCAGGCTTTGAAAGAGTTCATTTTATATACTCTTAACTGATGTCTATACAGATTCTTTATGATGTAACTTATTGTTTATGCTGTTATAATTTGCTTGTGAATAACAAAAATTTATATGCTAAATGTTGGAAGGAAGAATCTGCTAACATTCAAGGAAATATCATACTAGTTCTAACATACTTACGAATTTGAACTTCATGATTTAGTTGCTTTCTCTGTGTATAAGTAGTTTGAGTGTCTTTTTACAATATTAGTTGTTGCTTGATCATACAAGTCTTTGATTATTTCCAAATTTATAGAAACTAGCTTTTCAGATTCTATAATCCATTTGCATGAAATTTTGTATGCGCATGACAGAATCTGTTCAGTCACTGCTATGGTGAAGTGGTGTCTGCTACACTCTATGACAAAGGCCGTACCCCAGAGGGCAAACCCATACCGAAATGTGGGCTTGTTACATTCCGTTATGTTGAAGACTGCAAAAAAGCCCTGTCGGTAGGGGTAAGTGGCAGGGCAAAATTGGCGCCATTTTTTTCCCCCCCCCATATTACACATTCATGCTCAAACACATGTGTATATATACAGCATATATGTGTATATATCCATGTATGTGATTTATAGACATATATATATTATATATATTATCTATCTATGTATCTATCTATCTATATAGAGATATATAGATATAGATATGTACATATAAATATATATAAATATAAATATATATAAATATAAATATAAATATATATAAATATATATAAATATATATAAATATATATAAATATATATAAATATATATATATATGACATATATATAAATATACATAATATGTATATATATATGTATATGTGTTTGTGTGTGTATGTATGTATGTAAATGTTATGCTCTGTTCCATGATTATGCACAAAATTCTAAATTTACTCATTTACTCGAAAGCAAGAAATATAAAACAAATCCTAAAGATAAAAATGATCAACTCTGTTCTCATGATATTTATAATGACCTTTTAAAGGCTGATAATACTTACAAAGAACTCAAATCAGTTTAAATCTTAACAGGAAGGTGAGAGAGAAAGAGAAGTAGAGAAAGAGGGAGAAATGATAAAATAAGTAAATAAAATCATAATTTACTCTTTTTACAGCCAATCACAGTTGGTAATCATACCTTGAACGTCCAGGCAAAGGAGACCAAAAAGCCTACCAAACCACCCAGCCTTGCTGTTGGTAGTCTGGCCAGCACTGTTGGGGAACCTGCCACAGTTAGCAGTCACTCAGCATATGGCTTGAGTGACATCTCTCTTAATGCTAGTGCCGAGGCCAGCAAGACAGCTGTTGGCCCTCTGCCTTCCCCAATACTGCACCCACCTAGTACAACCACAGTAACAAAACCTAAATTTCAGGTGATTTGACAGATTTTCTTGTGGTTTAGAAGCTTTGGATGTATGTTTGTCCATTATCATTCTTATGTTTGAAATGCTCTTGGTTTCATTCCTTAAAATGCTAGTAATTTATTGTTAATGGGGACCCATTTAATTCAGTTAACGGGAACTAAGGGAAATATGTATGAAATGGACATAATTTTTTTTTGTAAGATGCAATCAGTTTATGGTTCATGGAAAACCTTATGATACAGTTTAGTTAAACTAGGGAAAACATTTTTTAAAATTAAAACTTAATTACATAGCTTATAATTTAAGGAGACCCAAACATCTATAAAGTGAGCTAGGGCATGTGTCAGAGTAAAGGCTTTAAACATCATAAAAATAACTAAAAGTGGGAAATTCTGTTAGCTTTATATTAATTCATTTGCTAATGCTAGAATCCTTCAATTACCAGAACCTTACAAGCAACAATTCTGTGGGAGCCATTGGCACTCCTCCTCCAAAACTGGTGCGGCCACTTCCCAGACAGCCTCCAAATGCTGTGAAAAGGTAAGGGTCACTGTATGCTTTAGTTTGAAAGTGATTTATTAATTTATTTCTTGTTTTCTTTTTTTTTTTAAATTTATTGAGATAATGCCATTTATCATTATTTTCTCAATAGGTTTATTACATATTGAATGTTGAATATTAGGGTTTTATGTTTACTTTTAGAAGCCTTTCTAAGGAGATCTAAGTGATAAATACTGATTCTTGTCATGTAAAATACTGCATTAACCCTCTCTGGACGGGTGGTACAGCATGTGTACTGCGCATTCAAAAGCCCAGTGGCCGGGCGGCACAGTATTGTGCCAGCCATTCAATTGATTTAGGCCTAATAATTCGAACGCCCCGGCATTTGGACATTCAAGGCTAGAATTCCCCCGTCGGGGATGGGTTAATAAAATACACTAAATGGTAGGGTTCAAATTTTCCTATATATATATTTTCATGTAGGTCAGTCAACTACAAAGCACCATCTCATATCAAAAGAAATTTAAATGCCATCTTTATTGCAGTTAAATAATTGTTACTTGAAAATACTCTTCTCTTTCTAGTGCTATCCCAAACACTAGTTCCAAGGATGACTCAGTTACAAGTACAGCATCATACAAGCGACTGATTGAGATCTGCAAGCAACGAGTAGGAAAAGAATACTCATCGTAAGTTGGTTTGAATGAAAAAATACGTAGAGAAAAAGATTAAGCAAAGGAAAGCATGAAAAATAAGAGAAAGAGAGCAATGTTTCTATTAAAATCTCTGATCATTGGTCAAATATGAGTATATAGCAGTTTGTCATCTGGAGAAAAAATATACTGAAGAGATTAATTTGATAGTATTAGTCTGTTAATATGAATCTTATATTTTAATGAGAATGTCTAAATGATGTATAAGCTTTTGTATTACAAAAAAAAAGAAAAAAAAAAATCTATTTCCCTTTCAGACCAGACGTGTGTAGTGCACTTCGAGAGGTCCGCATTCAGAACAACAAGAGTCTTTCAGGTCTGAATGTAGATATGATTGTAGAACGAGTAAAGACACACCTAAAGTCCCGCCGCCCTGGTTCAGGACAGGCCACACTGGCTCCTTGGGCCTCTCTTACCCAATGTCCCAAGAGTGGAAATAGTGGACCAGAGTGGCAGGGTCCTGGTGGCGAAGAAGGAAGCGCTCCCGAAGAACAGTGTTCCATCTGTCTCGAAGCCCTGAATGCATGCCCAACTGTTCCACTCCAGTGCCAGCACGTTTTCCATGAGAAGTGCATAAAGGATTGGCTGAAACGCCAGTCAAATTGCCCCAATTGTCGTACTTTTGCTCTAATGACTGACGAGTATCCTTCACTTACACACTCTTAAAAAGCTGTGTAACTCATTTAATGTGCCTTTCATTAACTTGAAAGTTCATTATTCAGTGTAGGATATAATCTGACCATGCCTGGACTTTGAAATGCGTGTATCATGTAAAACTGGTTGCTGAATTATTAAAGTTTAATAATTCAGTGGCCTGCAACTTGCACAATTACATTGTTGGTGTGCCTTATTCAAAAAAAAAAAAGAAAAAAAAAAAAGGAAATATATTTTTTCTATGTAACCGATTTCCATTGTAATGGTGAAACTTTGGGAAGCATGTAAAAACACTGTGCTCCATTTACAATAAATCATGCTTACTCCCATAGCATTTTTATCATTAGTTATTTGGAATAATAGATTGAAAGGAAGTACCTTATGTCAGTTTGACGAGTTATGTTAAAATGGCAGTTGTTTTCTATTAATGTGTATGCTTTTTTTAATGTTTATACAAGTGGATGTGTATTCCATTGATTTTAAGGATTTATTTTCTGTTTTTACTTTTTAATTGTTTTGAACTGAATATTCAGTTTGCCATAGTCTGTTTGCAACTTGCACATTCCTACTGGTGCAGTGCCTTTGCATTTCCTGAAGAAGCTGAAATAAACAGTTTTCTAATTTTTGGTAATATATATTTCACTAATATCACTTCCAAAAATACAGACAAAATTCCAGCATCCTAATACACATTATTTTCTACACTTGACCCATTTCTTTTGGCATCTCCCAGATAGTAAAAGTTATTAACTTGGTACAAACCTTGCATAAAATATGATATTTTTTAATCTAGTTTGTAATCTCTTTAAATCATCACTGACCATATCACTAAAACATTTAGGATATTTGCCATAAAAAAGTGGTTTCTAACCTCACTCAACTTTTGTTTGGATGAACAGCAACACCCAATCAACAAACATTAAAAAAAGGGGAGAAAATTACACTAATCTTATATTAGGCATTTTCACATGTTTACTAAGAGTATATGGGAAGTCATGATAGTTATAACAATGAAAGTTACATAACTGAAAGTTAGACTGCTTAGTGATATGAATGCCTGATAAAAAATGCTACCCCTACCCAATAAAGGAAAGAGAGGGAGGGGGGGGTGATGAGACATGAAGATCAACAACTAGGTTAAGTATGGGAGATTGAGATTCCTGTAATCCGATCTATCCTCTTTCAAAACCATGGAGAAAAAAGAAAGTTTGAAAATAAAAAATATAAAAACTTTGCAGCTAGGACAGAGAGAGAGAGAGAGAGAGAGACTGATTTTTACTATGTTACTAGAAAGCTCAACATTTTTATAAATTGGCTTGATATTACAAATGAAGACACTTAACAAGAAACATACAGCCAAGTATACAAAGACCTTTGTTCTTTATTTAGCAACTTGTAAGTCAAATCAGAGAGTCCATCGTATGAAGAATCATCTGCCCAAAGATGAGCAAATCTTTCCTTGGAAGGGGTGGCTTTCATGTGGGCAAGCATGACATACTTTGCAACCGCTGGGTCAAAACGAATGATCTGCAACCCTCTTCTCTCAAAGCGATTGTAAAGGTCGTCGTCTTCGGCGCCCCATCCATAGAACTTGTTGGCAAATCCATTGATTTCTATATAGTGTGCTTTCTGAACAGCCACAGCTCCCCCAAACAGGCGACGATATGGAAGCTGGTACCTGCAATAAGGTGAAGAACAATGTTCAATCCTTTTCTGACAGAGAAAGGAGGAGGGAGGGAAAGTATGGTGAGGGTGAGAACCATTCTGGGTTGTAGCACAAAAGGTCCTTTTTTACATGGTGAGTCACAGCCCAGGCAAGTTTGAGGCTTAAATTCTTATAACACTTTGATAAGGAAATATTCAGAGATGAGAATATTTTCTTAAATGCTTGAATAATTTGCAAAAAATAAAATTCAAACATTAGACAGGGTTGCAAGTTACCCATGCCTAGCATGAGTGCATTTGGCTGCTGGCTCCTTAGTCTCATTTATGGTAAATATGTCTTGCATTATTTCCAGCACTTTTCAATCACTAGGCAATATTCAACTATATGAACCAAAGACTGCCCACCCACTAACACAACTGTCAATGTAAGTATTGCACCTCTAACTGCAACTGAAAGACTAGCCTCTCAAGAAACAGGAAAAAACATTCATATGAATATAATCTTTACTACAGAGACCTTATAACAGTTTTCATTTTTAGGCATATAGTAAGTATATAAGTAATTCATCTGGTAAGTAGTTTTGATGACAAATTTGACTCTGAGAAAAAGGTGCAAAGTCTTGATGATGTCAGAGCAGGTACTCATCGCCCCAGGCTCGTCCCAGCTATTCCCTTGGGATGTCAATGCAACGAGTGTATGCATACAAGCACAGTTCACCGTAGTTTTTTTTTTGTTACATTTCTGTTGCCTGTAGAATTATTTTTATCTTGAAAAAAACAGATCAGAGGAAATATTATTCTAAATTATGTGTCAGACATAATGGCAACATCAGCCTAGGCTTCTCTGTAAATCAAACTGGACTCTGTGGTTGGGTAATCTCGGTAAAAATTATTTTAGATTAATTTCATTTGTTGATGAGGACTGTTTCAAGATACCAGAGTAAACGTTTTGCCAAAATCAAATTTGGAGTAGCCATATACTTGTTTCCCCTTTTATTTTTTCTAAAGACTGCTTGTGTGCTCTTGACCCAAAGTGGATCAATTTTTTTGGAGAGGATTGTAAAAGGACGGCTACATTTATGTATAGGGCAGGTAAACAACTGTCATAGTAATAAGTAATAATGAAAAATATGTACAAGCAGTTTCACAATTTATTTGATGTACTACTTAAAAAGTCATATTCAGAGCTTTTGTTGAGATTTTCTTTATTATGTATATTACTATTATTACTCATATTCTTACTCACCCACTGAAAGTATTATTATTATTATTATTATTATTATTATTATTATTATTATTATTATTATTATTATTATTATTATTATCATCATCATTATTATTATTATTATTAAAAAAAAAAAAAAAAAAAAAAAAAAAAAAAAAAAAAAAAAAAAAAAAAAAAAAAAATTGCAGCTAACCTGAATGTGTCAAGGGCAGAATACATGTGCCGTGGGTGGTGGGTGCATGCATACACATTAAGGTCATTTTGTGGCAGTAGATCCACATCATGGAAGATGAAACAGTCAACCTTGGCCAGCTTATTGGTCTCAACAAATCCGATATTCAAGAGTTTAGCTCTGTTAAACGGCTTCTCGTCTGCTTGTTCCACAACCACAATTCTGTGTTGGAATGAGACAGTTAGAAAAAAAATTCAAGCTGAAATAATAATTGTAATAATAAACTCCACTTATACTTTTAAAACATGGAATATTAAGTACACTTTTGCCACACTAATAACATCTATCATTGATGCAAATGGGCAAATACAGTATAGGAATTTCTTTTAGCAATATAATTTGATGGTTAATGTGCAAACACAAAATCTGAACCAGATTCGTAGGGTTAATCTGCTATTTTCTCTAATCCACATTTACCTATAGTTTAACTGTTGCCTCATGAGAAATGGGTGCATATACGTCAGGAACTGCTGGAGGTGCAGACTCCTATTTCGGTAAGGAATGATGATGGCAACCTGGAGAGTTGATTAGAAAAAAAGAAAAATAGTTTCTCTTCAATCACCTATTACACTCAATATAGCAGTAAGAAAAAAAAAAAAAAAAAAAAACTAAAAGACAAAATTCAAAAAGCCCAGACACACTAAAGGCCAGGTTCCACTAGACTTATGCCACTGGAGTCAGACTCTTAAGAGTACCCTTCTGAGCGAGACCAAACCAAACTATCTGGGAAAGTAGATGGAACCAGACCTACAGCACTCTTTGCCCTCATCCTCCCTCCTTCCTCCCCCTCTCTCTCTCTGTCTCTCCCTCTCTCCCTCCCCTCTCCTCTCTTTCTCCTTCTCCCTTTCCCTCTCACTCCCCCTCCCCCTCTCCTTCTGTGTGTGTGTGTGTGTGTGTGTGTGTGTGTGTGTGTGTGTGTGTGTGTGTGTGTGTGTGTGTGTGTGTGTGTGTGTGTGTGTGTGTGTGTGTGTGTGTGTGTGTGTGTGTGTGTGTGTGTGTGTGTGTGTGTGAGAGTGTGCGCGCGCGCGCGCTCGCATTTGTCTTAGTAATGTTGTTACTATGCAGTTATATCATATGAAACATTACTGTGCAGTCAAAATATCCTTAAGATTGTATAGAAGCCAGCCTAGCCATGTGTAACCCGGGAGAGTGTAATTATAATGTAACCAAACCAGGAGGATAGGCAAGCTGAGGTAGCTTTGGTGCCAGGGCTAAGTCTGATTACTAGAACCTGGCTTTAAGGTACACATGCATAGGCACACAGATGAGGAGAGTTGCATGCACAGAGGTCCGTATGCTGGGTGAACGTATATCTGATTGCATGCTAATGCTTTATATTGCACTGAGACCACGGTTTGCATACTTGATATCTTGACTGACATTCAACGGGCTTCCAGGTTCCTCCGGGTTTTATGTTGTATTTCTTAACAATGTCTTCATCCGTCAGAGGAATGATCTTGTTGGTTGTTAATCGGTCTATGTTCACAACATGAGGAGACAAGACAGGGCACCAATCTAGACCCTTTTCTGCTGGTCCAACAAGACCCACCAATTCCTGGGGTATGTCCTCTGCAGCGATGAAGGGGAAAGTAACATCGGTATATTTTCCAAGTATGAATGGGAGAGTCCACAAGCACAAGCTCGTGACAATTGTTATGCACCAGACTCGCCCATAACTGACAGGCACACTCTTTACCAACTTCATTGTTCTTTGAAACTTATTGATTACACTGATTTATAATACACATGATACAAAGGTCACATAATATCTCTTTGGAATAGTCCTTGGCCTCAGTCCCTCCTTGCACCCTTCTCGAGGCCTTCAATTTCTCTCAGGCCCTCGTACACAAATCTGATTTTGCCTTTGATTTTGGCCGACTGTTTTGAGGATTCTGTCACTTTGGTATTTAAGATCTTTAACTTCTTATCTATGAAACTTAGGGCTTCTTGAAGAGTCAGTTCCACATGGAAGCCTAAACCGACATTTACATAAATTTTGGAGACATCAGGCCTGAAAGGAGAAAAAAATCAAATAAGCAAGTAGCTAAGCAAAAGGAAGAAAAAACAAACACGACTCTGTCTTAATTATGCTCAAAAAAATTTGAAACCACCCTTACAACTTAAAATCAAGTTGAAAAATTAATAATTCAAAACGTGAAGGGTAAAAAAATTGCATATCCTTTATAATATAATAATAGTATTGGAACTCAATCTCAACTTGCTAAACTGACAAGCATATTGTGACTTTATAAAATTATACAATCTCCATCCCAAAAATTTAACAACTTTCACTTTGGATTACAGATTTTTATAGACTCAATTTGTCCAGTAAGTTGTTTCAAAGAATACACTTTTTTCTTATTTGTAGTATACTGTACTGTTATTCAGTATGTATTAATGACATGTTATCATGACCACATTAAAGTTAAAGTTAAGCAAAGAAGAAAAAGGAGAAGACAGATAAATAAAGAAGAAAAGGAAAAAGGCTCAGCAGGAGGTGCAGGAAGAAGATGAGCGATGACAGAAGAGAAAGAAGAAAAAGAAAAAAGACAAACGAAGAGAAAAAAGAAAAAGCAGCAGCAGCAGAAGACGAACAAAAACAAAAAAGTAAAAGAATAAAATGATGAAGAATAAAATGATGAAGAATCAAAAGGAGAAGAAAATTGAAAAAAGAAAAAGAAAAGAAAAAAAAATGAAAGAGAATAAAAGACGAGAAAGGTAGAAGAAGAAAGAAAATAAACCCAGCACAACTGCTACATACACGTGTGCCTGGACGTAGAAGTTTGATCCGAGGTCGACTTGAGTTCGCAAGCCTTCCTCACATGGTGCTTGGAGGAGGCATTCGATCGTTTGTTTTAGCTGCGAGTAGGCGGCAATATCTTCATACAGTTTGTCCCGCTCCTCTAGCACACGTCTGTCAAAAATCCACCCAAAAGTTAGACAAGAGATTGAGCGTAAACTGGATACTCTATGATAAACAAACATAAAAGAGAGGAAATGGAAAAAAAAGAGATAAAAACTAAATAATCATGAAGCTTTGTGATAAATCTTCATGACGATAAAAAGTGAAAGGGGATGAAAGAAACAGAGAACAAAAGTAATTCTTAGTCATGGGTTTTATCAAATATATCAGACAAGATATGTGTGCGAATTAAACTAAGCTAATCTAAAGTTCTCTCGTCTAATAACTGAATTCATGGGGCCTGAAGGAAAGGAGAGAGAGAGAGGATGGGATTGCTTATTCGCTACTATCACTGTTACCATTATCAGTACTGGTATTACTGCAATTATCATATATTCCCCCATCTATTACCAGTACCTAGTACGTATATCACTTCATCCCCATGCGTATAACATCCAAAACATGATACTGTATATATCTATATCCATATCTTTATCGATAGAAATAATGTCTGTGTTCATCTACTCCTATGTGAAAATAAAGATCAAATAATAACAAAAACAAAATATGGACGGAGGAGGAGCAGGAAGAGGAGGAAAATCAAGACAATAAACCAAAAAACTTGTACCAGAAATAACTATGCATGCAGGTTATTTCCTTTACTGTGAGTGTAGTCGGTGTAAACATGGATCAAAGCATCAGAGACATAGCAGCAAATGCAGTGAGTTTATGACCTTCCATGTTGTTTGTATGGTAATGAAAGTGAAATTTGGAATGGGAATGACCCTGTGAGAGGGTACTCCTCTGAGTAAATATTATTTTGGGAAAATCACTTAGATCAGGAAAAGGAACGATTCAGAATATGATCCAAAGAAAATACTTAAAACCATAGAGCCAAGAAAGGTTAAAGGAAACAGGACAACAAAGCAGGAAGCAGAAAAACAAAAAAGAAAGAAAGAAAGAAAAGAAAAAACACAAAACACACCACCCTTTTAATATTTCCAGGTGCAATGAAACTGTTGAAAAATAAAGACTAACAAGTTCTTGCAGTCTTTATCATATGCATTAGATAATTCTGAACTTAAAAGCCTTTTTAGGAAAGTGAAGCTGTGGTTTGGAAATACTTGTTTTCAGATCAACTGGAGGGCTTGGTCCTTACTGGCTCCAAACACTTTCAAGTTGAATATGTGGCAAATCCTCTGGACACCTTCAGAGCTTGCCTTGGCTTTGGTCATCAATGGA
>NW_028234441.1:14513209-14520709 GCF_977035675.1 Penaeus japonicus
GTAAAACAGCCATCCTATTGCACAGACCTTTTTTAATACCGCGACCAATGGGTTAAGGGGGTACTTGGGGGAACTTATGTATAGAGAGTTATATCCCTTGGATGGTCATCTTGGAAACTACTACATGTTGACAGTCTGTAAGATTTACTTGATTCCCTCTGATTCAAAGATTCACCATATGTACTTCTGACCATAATTTTTCTCCATCAGTTACCCCGACAGATGGCCCTTACATAAAATGTGGTTGATGTGGATTAATTGCCCTTTTTATGCTTCTGTCAAAAGACCTTTCCAATATGATTTCCATTTCAGAGAAATAGCAAGATCAGTATCCATTTTGTTTTCCTATCTCTGAGTATGATTAATCATAAATCTATGTTCAAAATGATTGTTATTGTTCATTTATATCTGCTTTTAAAAGACATATCAGTAATTGAAATAAATTTTGTTTTAAGAAATTCATACCTATAATTCTATGGCAAAGTAGTGTCATGATGTCCCATCAGTTACCGTGCAATATGCCTCCAGTAAAGTAACAAAGAAGGAACATGATCTTGAGGAAGAGGAGGAGGAGGAGGAGGATGAACCTGAGGAGGAAGAGGAAGAACGGGAGGAGGAAGAGGAAGAACAGGAGGAGGGGAAAGGGAGAAGGAATGGGAAGAGAAAGAGGAGAAAGGAGAGGAAGAGGGGGGAGGAAGAAGGGGTTGAAGGGGGAGGAGAAGCAAGAGGAATGGAGGTGGAAGAATAGAATAGGGGGAGAAGGAGGCAGAGGATATAGAAGAGGAAGGAGGAGGAGGAGGAGGAGGAGGAGGAGGAGGAGGAGGAGGAGGAGGAGGAGGAGGAGGAGGAGGAGGAGGAGGAGGAGGAGGAGGAGGAGGTTGAAGAAGAAAGTCAAGGGGAGAGAAGGAAGAAGAGGAAGGGGGGAGGGAAGAAGGAGAAAAAGGATGAGGAGGAGAGGGTGAGGATAAGGTGGAAGGAGCAGAGAGTTACAGATGGCTCTTTGTCACATTCTTCAAATATAGTAAAATGAATATCCAAGTCCTTTTAAATTTGCTATATAGCAATGAAAATGAATTTAAAACATAAGAAATTCAGCATAAATGACAAATGAAAAAGTATGAACATGTTTAGTTACAAATACAAATGTCTCTTTTCACAGTTCCCGTGTGTGTGTGTATGTATATATAATTATATATGTCTTTATGTATATGCACACACACAAACACACACACACACACACACACATACAAACACACACACACACACACACACACACACACACACAAACACACACACACACAGAGGTGCAATGATGAAGAAAAATGTCTTTGAAATTTTGAAGTAAATGACAAAAGTTGGAAATCTATATAAAGTATACTCTTCAGAGCTTTATCTTCAAATTAAGGCGATATTTGGTCATTTTCCAAACAGTGGGATATGATTTAGACAAGGTCTTCATTCAAAATTGCATCTCAGCTCAAGGTGGGTCACAAACTTTAGCCTGTAGTGTATATATATAAATATAAATATATAATATATAATATATATAGATAATCATATGGAATATATATAGTTATATTTATAAATGCATACAGGTATAAATATAAATATAAATATAAATTTATATATATATATATATATATATATATATATATATATATATATATATATATATATGTATATATATATATATATATATATATATATATATATATATATATATATATATATATGTATATATATAAATATACATATATATATGTAAATATATATGTATATATATCTATATATCTATATATCTATATATCTATATATATATATACATATATATACACAGACAGACAGACAGACAGACAGACAGACACACACATGCACACACACACTTTTCCTTAATTGGAAATTCATTTTTGTGCAGGTATGTATCTGCATGTGTATATACAGTTGTATGTGTATTTACGTGCATGTATTTCTATGTGTGTTCTGAGGCAAGTAAATGTTAACCTAATGACGATGGGGTATCACACCCGTGTGACACAGCAAAAAGTGCGCGGTGACGGGTTGACAGACCAGTGTGATGTCTCCGAAAATCATTTATGCCAGGTGTCATATTCCATCCAGTAGGTTGCGTGTCGCATCACAGTACCCAGCGTTACGACCCAGGCAATATTAATTAGGCCTGGAGTAGAGAGTTACCAGCTCTTGCCGTGCCTGTCGGCATTGGGTTAATGGTGTTTGCGGTTACAGGCCTGCATACGACATACTACATCGTACCATCTCTACTTCCTTCATTCATAAGCATTATCTACACCGTGCTTCCTATACTTATGGGAAGCGTTGTTCCCAAATTTCAAATACTATAATCAGAAATATCTTCCACTAAAATAAAAAAGATCCAGAGAAGATAAGAGCCTGGATGCATATCACCAACTTTCACTAAAAAGTAGGATTATCATCATACATCAGGCAGTGTACGCTCTTCATAATAAATGCTCTTCCCGATGATATAAGAATGGAAATTACATTCTATTCTCCTTTGTAGGAAATGTCTCAGGCATATGTTCATGGAAAAATGGTGTTCTGTCCTGGTGTCAAAACAGGGATCATATTCTAATGCTGAGTTGTTGAGGGTTAAAGGCGAGTTAAAGTTGGAAGAGAATAAGATAATAGAATGAGATTCATACTTACTTCAAATCTTCCTTTAGGACATTGTTCAGGAAGTGCTCATATTTCTCCACCTTCTCTCTGTCTGCCATTATACCAACTCTCTGAAAAAAAACAAAAAAACTGCTTGCTAAATAAAATCATTACTTGATAATAAATGTCAGTTCTGCAAGGTATTAATCATAATCAAATTGATTATATTCAATAGAATCATAATGGAAGCTCTCTGTTACTTGTATAGACACAAATATTAGGAAAAATTATACATGCATACATTTGTACTACTGGAAAAAAAAAACTTAGAGATGGCACAGTACATGGTAAGTATTTAACCCATTGCGGACAGGTACCATGACATACATGACGCAGGAGCTTTGGCCTGACCACGAGTGTCATTATGTACATGACGTTTGGGGATTTTGGATCACTGTGTTATTCTATTGTGCTATGAGTAAGGAGTGAGTGTTGATGACAATTGCAGTCATAATTACTATAATTACCATAATAAGGAAACCTAACATCCCAAACCTAGATGACACCACTTTCTTCTAATACCAGCAGGAGAGAGAGCCTTGAATGGCACCCATCCCCAAACTCTAGCAAGCACTATCTTTAAAGAGCGATGGCACACAGCAAGTTACCGACCTCATGCTCTAAAGTACTGCAGATGAAGGATGTGCAGGCTGAACAAGAAGAAGGTAATTCAAACCATGCCCAGTGTTTTAAATGTGCCTCTGTGCCAATAGGGATGCCTTTTCCTGTGGCACTCACAGTTACAATTACAGGTATTCTTCCTCTTCCCAACCTCTTCATGTTATCTTCATTGTAGATGGTTATATGTTTTGTATTCATTCACAACAGTGCATGAATAAGGAAAAATAAAGTCGTTTTTTGTCCTCCCATAAACCAGCAATACTTCTATCACAATTTGTATAAAGGAAATAATGAACTGATATGGACCCTATACTACAAATTTATTCAATTGCATTATTGATAGAGCCTGTCCTATGACAGATATAAGTCTCTAAACACAATAAAGCACACAAAAAATTAAAACACAAAAATTGCTCTAGTTTTATAATAAGTGACAGAGTGGAAAAAGTCAAAATATGTTGCTTCAAGCTGTTTCACTCTGAAATAGAGCCCATCCTGGAGATTGGACAAGCAAATCTATCCCCTGTCCACAATGGGTTAATCGACTCCTTTGGTGCTCTGGAAAAAAACAACAAACCCCACCATATACATTCTGGCCAGACAAAACTTACAGGCAATTTACTCTTATATATGGGATCCACCCAACCTCTGTCTTGTCTGAATACATGCGGCTGAGTCTGTACATGAGAATGCCAAAGATATTTTAGCTGTGGTGATTGCATGACACTGTCCTAATAAGGACCTATATAATTGTGTGGAAAAATCCTGGATAAATATAAGGAAGAAATCTGCCACCACCCTTGTGTATGTCTCTGTGCCTTTGGGCAGTTTACAAGATAAAGTTTGTAGACATCTCTGGTGATTTATTTTGGTAAAATATATAAGGTGGCAGTTTGATGTTTTTTTACCAGAGCACCCAGTACAGGGGGTTAGTTCTTGGCACAATGCTACTATTGCACTTGACGTCAGATATCACAGAACATGGCAGGTTTCAGGTGGATTACTAAGAAAAGTTACTAGGAAAAGTCACATTTAAAAAACACTGTGGGTGTCTTCTAGACACTACCAAATCATAGTATGAAAGCCCCTATTGGTTACTCTCCTATACACTGTGCATGAGAGCTAGAAAAATCAGAATATATCCCAGGTGGGAAGGTTCTTACATAGATATATACATAACGTTTACACATAAAAAACATATATCTTTCCTGTGACTTTCCAGCACGTAATTACTACAAGATCATGATGTAGTAATTACATATAGTTTCATTAGTCTCTACTTATAACTTCTCAGATCTTTTCCTCTTCTAATCCTACTATGAAGGCAAAGATCAAAGTTTTAATAGATCGGCTAATATCTATTGTATCCTACATACATGGATCACATAAAAAAATGAATCTGTTCATCATAATTCCTTGTTAGTATCAACACATAACTCTTTCAGTAAATTAAAACCTCTGCGAGTTTCAAAAGTAAAACTTTGCTTAATATTGTTTTTTTTAAACTTTGGCACACATAGTATGGTTGGCTTTAAAAAAAAAAACTGTGCTTGACAATTATGAAAATGTTAGGTGTCACATCTATTATTGGGACGTGTATATTTCTTTTTTGAATTCAGACTATAGACATATACCAAGAGTTAACTTTGTGTTTCTATATCGCTTGGCGCACGTAAGAGGCAGATCTGGGAGTACTTTGATGCTTTTTTGGCACTGCACTTACTAAACATAGCTTTGCTAATCCTGATATCTATGTGAAGAGTGGGGAGTGGGAAGATAGGACATGGAATTCAAGGTAAATTTTTTCAATATACACACTATGTAAACTTCAAATATATTATGTTCTATCCACATCCACATTAAACTTGCTGTGATCTCTGAAGGAAAGCCTACAATACGGAGCCAGACGTAATAGTGGCACAGTGTCAAGCAGTCACCGTGGTCCGTTTTCTTTGTGCTCCGGAAAGGCCAAGAAACGAACTTCAGATTCATTCTACAAAAATAGAACTTAGAATGGTTTCTTTTTTGACAATAAATTAACGAGAGGCCTACAAGCTCTATCTTTCTATATTTCAAGTCGTGGAGGCCAGAGGCAGAGACAAAATATTACCATAATTTACTATATTTGGCTGGTCAGACAGAGAAAATTCCATTCCTTTGGGAATGACTTATAATTCAAACAATAAAATCCCTTGACAAAGAAATATAGCCTAAATCTTCTCACAGAAAGTAACAGCGATTACAAAAGCAATACTAATTAGCATTAAAGAAATGAGTGACACGTCATGGGGTACACTACCGTATATCAGATATGTCATCCATAGTCCCCAAATACATGGAATCTCTTCAAATAACTCTTATGGCAGAGCAAAAGTATGAATAAGCTCTACAGGATTGTGAACTTTCAAGCTCTTACTAATGCGGTGAATATTCAAATCACTTAGAACATTTGAATCCATTAACGCTAATTAGATTTCATTAACATGCAATTAAATCGATCAGACAGCTATAGTATGCCGGTTGCATGATCGTAGTCCTTCAAATAAGCTTACACAAGTAATAATTTACCTAATTTAAGCACAATTTCCTTGGATTAATGACCTCAAAGTCGCTGCTTCATTGCAAGACCTCAACATCAGTCCGTTCGTATAAAGGATTCGCGCGGATTCATATGGATTGACGTGCTGCGTTTCTTTTAGGGTTTATAATTCACATTTCGGTCTTAAAACAATGAGGTTGCAAACATTAAAGCCTATACAAATAAAAATGCATGGAAAACAAGACTACCAGAAAGAAAGATAATCATTTAGCAGTTGAAAAAGCATGGTACTTATTGGGAAATAAAACTCAAAAACTGCTATGAATCCGGTAACTTTTCCTGTTAGCTAAACAGCACGAGGTCACTATGTAAAAGGTTTTTCACCGCCTTATTACAGCACGTCAATATGTAAGAGAAGAACCTTCAGTGAATGATAAATAGTCTGCATTATCAATTATGATAAACATAATGATGCCAGTTGTGGCGATAATGATGATAAGAACAATAAGGTAACGATAGTAATGATAATGATAATAGTAGTAATAATTTTAATATCAACATCAATTATAATATCAACATCAATTATAATATTAATAAAAATGATAATAATAATGATAAGGATAATAATGATAATGATAATAACAATAATAATATATCTAGAGACTGAAATACCTGTAGCATATTATACATACTATACATTTCATTATATCTTCTTTGGTTAATAATGAACATGCACAGCGAGAATTGCACTCTATACTTCTTTGGCTTGGCATTTTATTTAGCGTTAATAAAAATCCAGTACAAAAATCAAACTTATCCTGACGATCATAATCTAAAGCAATAAATGCGTCGCAACACCTCACACAGAATCCTACCGCAAGCAATTTCTATCACAATTTATATGAAAGTTTGGGTCAAAGTTAATAAACAACACGTTTTCTTTCGACCGTACCGTACATCTTTTCGAGGAAATGCGGTTTATCACTCATTTTAGTCCATTTTTAAAATATGTGACACAATTTCTGTGTTGGGGCACTGGTATTGACTGATTTAGCTATGTAAATAAATATGTAGTAGAAGGCTATGTATCTATCCCAAAACACAGAGCCAGAACCGACGAGAGTGGGATCCATAATACATCAAGCAGATTCTAAGTAACTGAGTACCACGAATCTCAAGATATGTTAAGCTAAAAGTGTCATGTGGGTTTTATCATGAGATTTACTTTTTCCTCAGAACATCCTTTAGAACACCTGCTCCTTCCCCCAAACGGACAAAGAACCGGAAGCCAAGTTCTGTTCCTCTATCGATGTTGTGAGAATTATCACTAGCTGTATTTTCATTCGGTAAGGTATCCTGTTACTTTTCATTACAGTAACTCATTTGGTTTTGTGTTTGTTGTGATCGGCTCCGTAGTGATTATTTTCGCATTTTTATCTAATCTATAGACTAGACTAATAATATGTAATAATCTTGTTTTTTGATAAGTAAACTTACTTGTTACCCCCCCCCCCCGCCTCCTTTATGGACCTGAGGCCTAATCAGGGCATCAGGCAGAGCCCTTTTGCAGTTCACACACATAACAGGTATATAAAAAAGGAATTAATATTGTAGAAAAAAAAAAACACAAAAGAAGTTATTTTAGG
>NW_028234441.1:14525709-14528209 GCF_977035675.1 Penaeus japonicus
ATATATATATATATATATATATATATATGTATATAAACACATATATATAATGTATAAATACTTATATGTACTCCCACACACACATATTTATATATAGATATACACTTTTCTATTCAGTTACGGAAATGTTCAACCTGTTAGTTCCGACTACCCACCTAACAACCAAAATCTCGCCAAATACAAAAACAAGAATCCTAAAGTGAATGCCAATCCAAAGTAAGCGCTGTTATGGGTCATCACTTTCAGACTCTATGCAGCTGGCAGCAGTGTTAATCTTCTCCATCCACTACAGGTTTCTCCTCGGTAGGGTCAATTGGTCAGTGCCAAAGACTGACGCTTCTTAGGAGCTCGAGCGACCACATTCCGCTATGAATGAGGTAAATCGGAGTGATGTGCGTATACTTGGGTTCAGTATCTTGACCGTTGGTTTACTAAAGTTTTTATATAGCGCTATTATTCAAATTTTGTTATTTTTTCTATATTTTGTAAGTGTTCATATTTTCGGCCTGAGAAATCCAAATTCATCTTTGTCGAAAAAAATGATTGTTTAAAAAGAGATGGAATTTCGTACTCTTCTTTCGATTGTATCTTTGGCGACAATAAAGAGGCCATTTGATTTCGAAAATTATCTTGGGAGGCCGGTGCATACCTTGTGATTTAAACTCAAAACTAGACTACCACTTCCTAGGTGTCTCCGTTTGCAGCCAAGGCACCGACCATAGGATCTCGCTACCTTTAGCAGTCGACATTTTATTACCCAGCCTGTCGATGGACGCCGTTTAGAGTCGCGATTTACAGGGCGCCTTTTCACTTTGGACCCGGCGTCTCTAATGGAGTGGATTATTTACGCAAATCTGCTGCTGCAAATGATGATACGTTTTTTCGGACTTAAGCATTCAGTGGATAAGTATTTAATGTTGAGATGTATTTGTGAGATAATGAAATAATATAGATATTCTGAACGTGTCTGCAAAAGATAAATGTACAACGTTTCTGCTAACCTGCTCATGAATGACTCCTTACGTACAGAGTGAAGTTACGGAAACCAAACCTCGTGCCTATATATATATATATATATATATATATATATATATATATATATATATATATATATATATATATATATAATATACATATATATACATTTATATATACATACATATATACATACATACATATATACATATATATATATATATATATATATATATATATATATATATACATATATATATATATATATATATATATATGTATATATATATATATATATATATATATATATATATATATATATATATATATATATATATACATATACACATATGTGTGTGTGTATAGACCCATTTACGTATAACAGATTCGTATTCCTATATCCTATATATCAAATGCATTATAGACGTTTGACTTTGCGATATGAATAGAAAATGCTGACAAAAGTTAGACGTAAAAAGCACACCACAAGATCTTCCACTGACTATATGGCGTCTACTTAGATGGTCACTCGTAGTTCTTTCCTACTACCTCCGATATAATAAAAGTTAAGCTTAAAGAGAGGATTTCTCGTGTTGTGCATATTGATTTGGTTCTTTACTGACTCTCTAATAGCAATTGTAAGTAAGCAAAGGCTAGACTGGAATTACCTCTTTTCCTGGCTCTTTGCGGGCTACGTTTAGTACTGCTGCTGATTGTCATTAATCTCTCTCTCTCTCTCTCTCTCTCTCTCTCTCACTTTCTCTCTCTCTCTCGCTCTCACTTTCTCTCTCTCTCTCTCTCTCTCTCTCTCTCTCTCTCTCTCTCTCTCTCTCTCTCTCTCTCTCTCTCTCTCTCTCTCTCTCTCTCTCTTCCTCCATCTTCCTTCATCGTTCTTACTGCATCTCCCTCTCTCAGTATCTTATCCCTTTTTTTCCTTCCTCTCACTCGACAGTAAACAGAGTAAGAGGCTATGAAGAGCGAACATGACTGGCAATGGCTCAGAGAAGGTCGAAAGTCATGCTGAGGACGGCTGGCACTGACCTTTACGTACTGGAGAAACAGTGACTGAAGACCCTTGCAACAAATCCTGAGATGCATTTCGTGCGGATATGCAAATGAAGCACTGCAATTGACAGCGATTCAATACAGAGTTCTTCTATGTGGCGAGGAGTGGGCAAAGGATGGTGAACAGTGGATGGACCATGTATTATCTATTTATCTATTTATCCATCTATTATGTCTATCTACCTCTTTCTTTATCCGCGCATGTGTTTATCTACCTGTCAGTCTATCCATCTGGTTATTCATCTATCTCTCGATACATGTGTTCGTGTGTATCTACCAAGCTGACACCATATTGTAAAAGAAACCAATCATACAATTCCTTAACACATAATTAGCCTATAGTTCATTCACTAATATCAACAATACAAGTATTTCCATTATGACGATAAAAAAAAAATACAGTAATATGACTGACAAAAACTAAAAGCAATTACCTTCCAAGCCCCATTTCGTCCCGAGA
>NW_028234441.1:14550709-14553209 GCF_977035675.1 Penaeus japonicus
ACCCACTTCTCCCTCCGTCTTTAGAATATATTCTTCCCCCGTTTGCAGTTCTTCCCCTAAATCCACCTCCTTCTTCCTTCTCCTTTAGAATTTATTTTTCTTCCGTCCACAATCCCACCACCAAATTGATCTTCTATCACATTTTCCTTTAGAAATTATTTCCCCCTAAATCTGTCACCCCCCCACCTCCTCCTTTCCTTTTCCTGGCAAGTTAGCTTTCGCAATAGGCAGGAATTCCGCTTTCTTCTTTAAGGGGCGACACACATAACCGCTGAGGCCGATGTTTCAACACGTTTAACGTTGGAGTGAAATCTTTCTTTTATCATTCTTAGGTTTTATTCTTGATTTGTTTAATTTTGGTTGTTGTTTTTTCTTTTTTGAATACATATTATTTTACTATTGTAGTTAATTTCTATTTTTTGATATGATCTTACTTCTTCTTCTTATCATTATCATAATATGTATTGTTATCATAATTATGGTTATTGTCATAATAATCAGACTTTTCATCACTCTTTTATTTATTACCATTACTATTTTTGTCATGATTATCATTCATCATCTTCGTTATAATCAAAATTTGGTAAGAATAGTATCTTAATTGTATTATATTTGTTTCATCATTATCTTAGTCTATCTCATCTTTATCTTTTTTATCCAAAGATAATTTTATCCTACTATTAAATCACTGCTGTCATCCCTTACCACAGGTGACCTTATAAACAAGCGTCGATGAAATCAGGTGAAACTCCAGACAAAGATGGTATGACGTCACGCCCTATTATGACGTCACAAAGGTGGGTAGCGCGGGTTGACGCTCAGGGTGTCAACACAACGCGAAATCTATGCAAATAAGCCAATACCCACATAGAAATAAAAAGATATTCGATACTTAGAATAGACACAATTTTCTCTAGACCAAAATTTCATCAAGGGAATTAAATATAACAAGTTGAGAAGAAAGATTACACAGGGCGGGAGAAGTACTCTGTAACCAAAGTTAAGGTTAGTACCGCTATCTTGTATGTCAACTCGACCGGTCAGCAGTCAGGCTCACGCAGTCAGAGGAGGAAGACGTGTTAACTTTCGGTCCTTCAAAGCACTCGACTTCGAAGAATATCCAGGGTCGATATTGAAGGATTTTATTCATTTTTTCCTTTTATAAGTGTTTCGACCCAGGCGGAAGAATCTCCTGTTTTGGCACAAGGTAGTGGTGTTACAAGTACTTTTCTTATATTTTTATGCACATTACATTACCTTTACCTTATTGTTTTAACATGTTATGAAACAGATGACCTATTTGGTAATTACTCTTATAAAAAAGAAGTGACCTTGCACATATATTTCTGTATCTAAACTTTAGGATGAAAACAGAATTAAATCAATTTTACACTAACATGGTAAGTCACTATATCACTATCAAAAATGTGTGTGTGTATATATATATATATATATATATATATATATATATATATATATATATGTATATATATATATATATATATATATATATATATATATATATATATAAGATATATATACATGTGTGTGTGTGTGTGTGTGTGTGTGTGTGTGTGTGTGTGTGTGTGTGTGTGTGTGTGTATGTATATGTGTTTGTGTGTTTGTGTGTACACATGTATGTATATATATATATATTCTTTAACAGATGAAAACTGATAAACTGAGAATAAAGTCGATACGAGTGAATTCACAATATCCCAAAGATAAACGCCTTCCCAAAAGGGTTGTAATGATGATACACTGTTTAGATATGATCAACTGTACTAAAGCTGTCTATTAGTTCCAGCGTCTTTTTTTCTATGTTTTGTTTAGTTCTCTTCATCTTTTTATGATCACTATCATTGTCATTGTTATTATCGTTGTTGTCATTATGGTTATTTTTTATAAGCATTGTTGATATTATGTTTTATAATCGTTATTGATATTATCTATTATGATAATTATTGTTATTATGCTCTTTATTGTAACCATTGTTATTATCATTTTCATCATTATTACTACTAGTATTATTACTATTATAATCCTCACCCTTACAATGATGATGACGATAATGTAGATCATTATTATAATAATAAAAATGATAATTGTTATTATCACTACCATTATCATTATTACTATCACAATCATTATTACTATCATCATCAGTATAATCAAAATAATACTGATGGAAACGTTCACAAAAATAATTGAAATAACAGCGATAATGGTAATAACAATTATTACTGTAATAATAATAACGTTGATGATAATTATGATAGCAATAATACTGATTATGATATTGATAATGACTTTGAGAATGAAAAAAAGGCTATTATATTCATTATTATGATAAGAATACTGATGATGAAAAATAACAGATATAATAATAACGATGATAATAACAACAATACTAATAATCATTCATGACCATGATATAAACCACCGATAAAGAATATCATTATCATGATTTATCTCTCTCAACATAAACGCCTTAAGCAAA
>NW_028234441.1:14560709-14563209 GCF_977035675.1 Penaeus japonicus
CAGTGATATTGTTTTATGCCGGCAAAATTTGAGTAATGTGGGAAAAAATTACAGATTTTTTATTTATTCTACATTGAAATTATACTGTTATACAATGGTCCCTTTTTTCTGGAAATCCATCAGGTAAAAAAAAAAAAAAAAAAAAAAAAAAGCTAAAACAGAATACACTAACAACATGTATAGACCACCTAAACCCGTAGACTACATAACAAAGAACTGCTCTACACAAACCCACAAACTACACAGCGACTACACATCATACGACCTCGAAAGCCAGCAGAAAAATATCCCGCTGGACTTAATCTTTCCTCTCCTTATCTCCCAACGCTCTCCCTTGTCTCCTGCTGTCAGCGGGTTCCTTCCTTTTTCGAGCTGCGATGGACAAGCGGCTGAGGCTGTCTGGAGGCGGAAGAGATGTAAAGGCGCTTGGTGCAGGAAGGCAAGCGCACGTCGCTGCTCTTTGCCTTGGGTCGCTTGACGGGTCGGGACGGGTCGATAATGTGTTTATTGGAGATACGTATGTGTGTATAGATGTATATATATATATATATATATATATATATATATATATATATATATATGTATGTATGTATATCTATACATATATATATTCATTTATTATATATATATGTATATATATATATATTATATATATATATATATATATGTATATATATATATATATATATATATACATATATATATATATATATATAATATATTATATATATATTATATATATATATATATATATTATATATATATATATATATATATATATATATATATATATGTGTGTGTGTGTGTGTGTGTGTGTGTATGTGTTTGTGTGGTTTATATATGTAAATATATATATATATATATATATATATATATATATATATATATATGTTGTGTGTGTGCCTGAGTGCGTGTTTATTTGATTGCATTAGTATATACGGCAGAAGCAGTGGACACAGTGAGAAAAAAAACAGAAAAAATTAAAACAAAATCCATATAAAGAAATATGCAAAGAAAGACGCACCAAAATAATTGAAAAAAAACTTTCTTAAATAACTCACTCCTCTCCCAGCTTTCTTCCCTCCCTTCCGCCAAATAAGGCCCTCCTCTCGCGCATTCCATAGAACCCTCCAGATCCGTAGCCATACCCTCTCACAAGCACATTATGTGGTGATTTAAATTCTCTCGGGCATCGGGTATGCTTTTAGTAACCACGGCACACACTCCACGTGCCTTGACCTCTATAACACAACCCTCTGCTATTGGAAAGGTGCTTAACCTCTGAGGTTCTTTTTGTCTTTTGTTTCACATTTCTTTTTTTTTATATTATACAACTGATGGATGCCATTTATTCGATTTACAATCAATGATGCGCTCTGCTATAAGGAAAGGTGTTTATGTTTATGATAATTTTTTTCCTATTTTTATCTCTGTATTTCTTGTTATTCTGATGTTTCTTGCTTTTTGGTGGTTTAGATATACGATGGGTACATGTACTTAAAAGATATGATATTCTATTTACCTTTACTATCAAGGCATCTGATTTTCACATTTCAAATTTTCTATTCGTCAAGCTTGATTTCTTTCATCTTGTATTTTTTTTCTTCCCATGCCATTGTTTATTGCTGATCTTTTGGTATTTGGACACATAATTACTTATTATATTTTGTTCTTATTCGAATTACATCTGTCATGCGTACTTGATATCTGAGGATTTATAATTTTTATTTCCATTTATTTTGTACTTTTGGCGCCGGATTCACCTAACGATCATCCGGTTCAAAAATTTCCCCTAACCTGCGAGCGTAACGGTCTCGTATCCTGATCAGATGGTATTCACTAAAGACCGTAACCTCCATATTGACCTTCTTAACATCCATATTGGTCTTTGTAAAGCTAAGGTTGGTCAGGGCCACCCTTATTTTACCATAACACCATATCATCATACCATATCGATGCATATGGCGCATATTTTTCGAATACATGGGCGTAGGTTAGTTAATTACGGCTCACGTGATAAAGCGAAGCGTATTCTATTTTGTAAGGTAATCTCATGTAATATGTTTAGTGTAAAAAATGAGTCGGTCATTTTTTTCTGTGTATTTATGATTAGATTTGTATGATTCATTTTAGTATCAATTCGTATTTATGAAGTATTTGTAACTTTTTTTTTGGTATAAATATGTATAGTTTGTAGTTTGTTTACGATTAATCAGAATAATAAATCTATACTTCTTGTAAGTTTTAACAGGGTTTTGATTTTTAAGTTGTTTAGTTTGTTATTTGTTTTTCTTTGGATTGCACTTTGTTTCTCATCAATTTCTTTATCTTTACGCTGTAATACACATTTGGCTAGTATATTCTATTACTGTCATACTATTATTTTTTTCATTAGTTTCGATGATTTTCCTTTGACAATTAATCTTATGGAAATTCCATTGTATCGGTTTTAGATTTTGTATATACAATTATCACATTCATTTCGTTACCATTCTATTTG
>NW_028234441.1:14575709-14578209 GCF_977035675.1 Penaeus japonicus
AAAAATCAACATTTAAGGCGACACTTTAGTTTGCATGTACACTTATTATGATCAGAGTGATGGCAACTGTTCATTCTCATATAAACATGACAAAAATAAATAAAATTCACAGGAAATAAGCGAGAATAATGTTCATGCAGCCTCGTCATAGGCCTACAATAACTGAAAATAATACATGGAATAAATAATTTGACAAATTCAAACATTTTATTTTAATGACATAGTTGAAAAACAGTAAACATATAAATATATAAATTATTTTTGTGTTTGCATTAATTTACATACAATTATTCATAATCTTACTCATTTGAAGGGTTTAATTGGCATTTCTTTTTGGAAAACGTTGATACAAATAACACCACCATCGCTTCTTTTCTTTTGACTACAATCTATAAAAGAGAAAAATAGTATGTTTTTGAAAACCATTAAATTATATATGACCCATAGGATCATGCAATAGAACATGCTTTCAAGGAAATTAATTTATATAGAAATCTTTATCATTTCTTTCTTGAAACAAGAATATCTCGCAGCTGGTTCAGGCTTTGTTTACATGTTACGGGATTGGTCAAAGGAGCCTAAAGAATCATGTAAGGCGGTCGCTGATTGGCGGAATTGAATTGCCAGAGTTACCATCAAATTACGGTGATAAAGTCGATTTACCCTTACCAGGCGACTTATCATCGCTTGATAAATCCCACTTTGCCATGACTGGTAAACGCGCTGGTAGTTGACAGCTGGTAAATGCCTTACCATTGTATGTTAGTGAATCCAGCCCCAGGACGGGATGTTTCACAGGGCTATTGGACGAAAACGGTTCTTAAGGAGAGATACATGAGTGTTTGACCACCAGCCTCTCAAAGCAACTTGGGTTAAGGGTGTCAAATATATATATTCTTGCAGGAGAATGTACTTGAAACCTTTTTGGGAATATCAAATTTAAAATGAAAAGATAGTATATACTGTATATATATTCCTACATGGATACATAATTTGATAAGCTGTCGCACAAACACACTTTATAGTCCGGACAATACTTCCATATATGTTGAACGTTACTTGGAGAAGATTTCGTATGCCCGTATTTATTTGTACACTCGCACACGCACACACACACACACACACACATGCTCACGTACACACACACATGCAAAGGCACACGGACACACACACACACACACACACACACACACACACACACACACACACACACACATACATACTCACACACACACACACACACACGCACACGCACACGCACACGCACACACGCACACACATACACACACACACACACACACACACACACACACACACACACACACACACACACACACACACACACACACACACACATATATATATATATATATATATATATATATATATATATATATATATATATATATATATATATATATATATATAAGGATTCGGAGATCACATGAAGTGAAATCTGAATAATAAAACCATCTACAAGTGATTCCATAATGAATGAATAATCTTGACCTACAACACCGAGGGTTACTCTAGCCTAGGATTCCCAGCACTTTGCGAAGACAAATAAAAAAAAGTCCAAGACAATGATCTCGACGCATTTTTAGTTTCACACGTCATCAGGGGTGTTGCATGATTGCCAAGGCGGCCCTGCAATGATATAAAAGTAGAAACAGCTCTGGAGGCATGGGACGCTACCCCTTTTGGCCCCTTTAGTGCGCAGGTCATACGCCGTAGCCACTGAGCCATAGAGATTTTTAACACTAAAAGGTAATTTTGTTGATGATAATCTTCATGTTAAATCGTAGTCGATGGATATGATATTTAGAGAGGTACTTTGATAGGGAGAGGGAATGGGAGAGGGAGAGAGAGGATGAGAGAGAGATGAAATATAATGAAACGGAATGAGATTAGGCAGATTCATAAATTTAATCAAACCGGAATAAAAACTCATTATTAGCAGTTTAAAAGAGAAACCCTATCAGTTTATACATAAAAAACATTACTTCTAAAATTCATTAATTATCCTACCTTCATTAATTATTAACACCTCATATGCATCTTGAATATAATGTTTAATTTTCCATAAATTATCTCGAACATGTCCACTTGACAAACCACACAAGCCGTTTTAACGCATCAAATTCCCTTCCGTCATTTGTCTCTCTCCACCTGCATTATCATTCCCCTTCTCTCCACCCATGTTCATCCACCATCCACCGGACCATATTAGGACTATCCACTCGCCTGTCTATCTTCACACCCGCCTAACTCTGTGTGTCGCCAGCCGCCCCTACATTAGTACCCGCCTGAGACTCCGGGTGGGCGCTACCTGAATGTCAACTATCTCTCTCGCTACCCGGGGGATATCATGGTCATATGAATGGGTATGTAGATATTTACATGGGTACATACATGCATATGTTATCTGTCTATCTATCTATATCTGTTTGTTTATCTATATCTATCTATAATTCTTTTTTTTTCTTCTCTTTTTTTATGA
>NW_028234441.1:14583209-14588209 GCF_977035675.1 Penaeus japonicus
GAATTCCTGGTTTGGAAATATTTTGAGAGATAATTTTGGCGCTCTTAAGACCGCTGGTATGACGGGCACGCTGTTTTATTTTTATTTTTCGTTTTCTCTCATTTATAAGAGATTTATTTATTATCATCTTTTAAAAAATGGGTCTTGTTTTCGATGGAGTGGATCCTTCTTTATGGAGTGGATAATTCTTTATTTTTCTTTTTATGTGCACATATTGTTAGCATATGGAAAACTACATGAATATTTATAATTCATGGACAATTGTATACAAAAATCACAGATTCTGACACATATTTCTACATCCTCGAGAGAGAGAGAGAAAAAAAAAACTAAACCACCCACCTATCACATCTTTCCAAATATGTTAATTTAAAAAAAAGATCAACTGCTCCCCCCTCCCCATCCTCCTCTCCCACTCCCCCCACACACCCATGCACATTACGTCATACCGAAGGGGGCGTTAACATAAGACACTTGAATGCCCTTACTCCGCGTTCACACTCGCTCTGTCAACACTCCCTCAAGATAGAATCTGATTATTGTTTACTTATTTCTTTTCTATCTGATATTTTTGTTGTTCTTCAAAAATAATTATTGTTATCATTGTTATTGTCATTATAACTATATTGCTATTTATCATCTTATCCCCATTATTATCATAATTAATATCTATATCTTCACTACAAAATTGTAAACATCATCATAATATTTTATTGTTCTTCTTGTTTTTGCTTGAATATTGTCTTTAATATCATGATTGTTTATATCACTATTTTCCATATAGTTACAAGAGTTATTGACATTATCATCTTCGTATGGTCAGTGACAATTCAAGTGCCGTATCATCGTAATCATTATTACCTTTCTTTTCTATAAAAAGAAGAAGAATTAATACATATGTTTTAGTTGAATGTAGTACTTATGCAAAGCGTAACAAGGTTGAAGACTAGTATTCGAATCTTTTTCCTCGCTCTCCTGAACCGAAGGAATGCTTCGATCCTGATTAATATTCACATAAGATCGACTCACGCAGCGCTAGCTATGTACCGCCAATGACTTAATCTTTTTTCTCCATCAGGTGATTGGATATCGGATAATTGGCCCAAAATATCTTAAGAGTGAATGTAAATACACTTATGAGAGTGGCGCGGTGTCTCAAAGAATAAGTAATTCATCCGAGATAATCAGAAATACAATCTGGATAGATAAAAACAAAATCGCAGCGGTCGACGACGGACAACTATCAGAAACCCGAATGTAACATAACTCGCCAGCTGATGAATTCAACGCCTCTGGAGATTAATCCCATGACCATTTATGCTTGGCCGGTGTATATCAACGTCTGGATGTGACTGAACTTCCAATACCCACACGGTAATCGGGCCGGCAAGACGACGGCGCGGATAATCTGGTGGCGCGACGCATGACGCTGCTCTTTTGTTTAGGAGACGCGCGCGCAGGGATAATTGCTTGAGCCACGCCCATTTCTTATTCTTTATCTCGGCTCGGATGACACACGGATAGCGATAGACATGTTTATTTTCCTTCGGTGTTCGGCTACAGTGACTCATAATGGACAGTATCTCTAGTGTTAAGGCATTAAAAGGACAAGTTTTCCAATATCTGAGAAGCGTGTAGGTTGGAAACTGGAGTAGGTAATGATGCTAAAGCGATAGATTAGAGATAAACCAATTAGTGTACTCCCTAATGAACCGCATTGGGATTCAAAGCAATTTGCTAAGCCTTTCAACAAAATACAAACAGTAGAAGTCAGTAGGCAATAAATGTCGATGGAAGCAACTGAAAAAAAGGAAAAAAGAAAGAAAATGGATAGATAAGAATAGCCAAAATGATTTTGCACACACGCACATACGCACACACACACACACACGCATATATATGCACATATACATAAGTATATGTACATGTGTATATGTATGTATGTTTGTGTATATATATTATATATTATATATATATATATATATATATATATATATATATATATATATATATATATATATATATACCACACACACACACACACACACAACACACACACTCACATATATATATATATATATATATATATATATATATATATAAAGATAGATAGATATGTAGATAGATACGCACAAGCACAAAGGGGTACACAAGTTGCACTAAATTTATTGCAAGTTAACATGAAGTAAATATTTAAAATTGCATTAAATGTGGCTTGTTCTCGTAAACCAGTCAGGGCATTCTGTAAATTCACTGTTAACTTCTTCAAATATTGTTCATATATTTACTACCATTTTTAACGAAACTTTCCAAGCAGTTAAATTGCAGTTTGTGTTAACCTAAGAAATGAGAAGTGATAATTATCAATTATTACAAAACCGAAACCTTTTTTATCTGTACCTTTCTATCTACACACGCATCTTGGAACCACCTTCTAGTCGGTGGCTTAATGGACCTCTTTAGTCTTCCGGTTAAGGAACGCACTTACGGGGACATTTCGATCCAACGAAGTGGACATACTTCATGTATAGACGCAGCGCACACACATTCATGTAACGGAAATAAACACTCCCCCCCACACGACACACACATTCACACTTTTGCAAAACACATCAGGATATCCGACACTACCAATCACACACGCACACGGACACACACACACACACACGGACACACACACACACACGGACACACACACACACACGGACACACACGCACCCACCCACACCCACGGAGCACCCGCAGTCAGACACAGACACATAGCCAGCGACAGATAGCAATCGAAGTGTCTAGGCAAGTCTACCTACTTACTATACAGTGACCCCCGTAGACAAGAACTTCCCTACACAGCAACCCTTGGATTTAGAGACCTATACGACTTCCCGTGTATATATTCACAGGATTAAAACCTCTTTTATTTATCATGCACTAACAGTCATGCCTGCTGTGCGCTTGCCTGTTAAAAGCAGAACTTCATTGCGAGCAGCCGGTTAATGGACGGATAATGGCTTGATATGAAGTTAAATGTCACCCACAGAGGAACATATATGGACAGTGGCGGCGTAGGTAGAACAGGGGAAATATTTCAATTAACACGTCATCTCGTTTTTGTGTAGGGCGTCCTTTTTTGAGGTGATGATTGCTCAAGGAAATATTTTGAAGTTTCTGGCTGTCTTGTTTTTAAAGAAGGTTAAGGAAATTGTCTAGTTTGGTCTGCTTGCTCGTTCGCTTTCTTCCACTATTTGTATGTCTGTCTGCTTCTTCTTCTATATTACTTTCTTTTCTCATACTTGCCGCGTTTCCTCTTTTTATCTTATTCATATCTTCATATCTCATTCTCTCGCTTAGTTGTCTGTTTATCTTTTTACTGTTTTTGCATGCATATAAAATAGAGAGACTGAGGTAACCTGGCAGAACACGGACACACAATATATATGTATATATATATATATATATATATATATATATATATATATATATATATATATATATATATATATATATGACATATATGTATATATATATGATATGATTATATATATATTATATATTGCATATTTTATATATATATATATATATATATATATATATATATATATATATATATATATATATACATATATGTGTGTGTGTGTGTATGTGCGTGTTTGTGTGTGTGTATGTGTGCAATGGCAACTGTGCCATTTTGGCCTTCTGGAAATTGACATCGTCATCGATGTCGTAGTTCTGACGTCACAGAAGCGGATATAATCATGCGAACAACCTATTATACTTTCTAATGGAGGTTCACGGAAGTTTGAGTCTGACAAGAAATTCTAGCTCCTGGATGAGTAGAAGCATTCGTGGTCACTGCCTTTCCAACTCATCCGGACCACATGTTTTCGAAGATGAAGACAGTCTGTGATTGGTTAAGGGTTTTGGAACGACTGATTAATATTCGTGAACAGATATGATTTCCAATAACTAGGTGCCTCTAGTGGTAACGCAAGATCTTAACAGTGATAAGAGAGAGAGAGAAAGAGAGAGAGAGAGAGAGAGAGAGAGAGAGAGAGAGAGAGAGAGAGAGAGAGAGAGAGAGAGAGAGAGAGAGAGAGGGGGAGGGGGTGGGACAGGGGGAAGGAGAGAGAGACAGGGAGAGGGAGAGGGAGAGTAAGGCACTGGTACTGTATATTATGCGACCTAAGACATTAATTATATATTTCAACTTAATCCAATGCTATATCGTTGGCAGTCTGTTTTGACCTGACGTGTCCTGTTTCTTGTGTTCGTTTCCGCCTCGGAACTCCAGTTGCTCTAGCAGCTGTATTTGCTAACTTAAGGCCTGAGGCGTGGAAAGTGACACAGGATTCATACTTAAGAAGGACACAAAAGGAACCCAGCACAGATCAGACAAGAGATCGGGTCAGACAGACAGACAAGAGCGAACAGTTCTGACATCCGGCCTTCGGCCGGAGCCTAGTGTATTAACAAGAGTCCACAATAAAGACCAATGCACGTGAACGTCTGTCTGTTTATCCACCGGATCACAACCAAGGCATCGACCAGGTTACGACTATAACAACTGCGCCCGGTGGCGGTTTACAACCGAGCGATGTAAGGCGCTGGTACTGAACTTTATGCGACCTAAGACATTGATTATATATTTCAACTTCATTCAATGCTATATCGTTGGCAGTCTGTTTTGACCTGATGTGACCTGTTTCCTGTGTTTGTTTCCGCCTCGAAACTCCAGCTTTCCCAGCAGCTGTATTTGCCAACGGAAGGCTAGAGGCGTAGAAAGCGACTCAGGATTCATACTTAAGAAGGACACAGAAGGCAGATCAGGTCAGACAGACAGACAAGAGCCTGATATATCAACAAGAGTCTACAGTAAAGACCATGGCACGTGAACGTCTGTCTGTTTATCCACCGGATCACAACCAGGGCATCGAGTGCTTTACAACTGCTAGTAGCAGGTTACAACAACTGCTGGAGTGGTGGGTTACAACTGGCTGCAGCAA